>NC_084460.1:250350887-250653918 GCF_027409185.1 Cynocephalus volans
AATCAATATTTTTTTTCAATTTAGCCATTCTGATAGGTATGCAGTGATATCTTATTGTTGTTTATTTTGCATTTCCCTAATGGCTAATGATATTGAACATCCTTTCATGTGTTTCTTTGCTATGTATATGTCACTTTCAGTCAATGTCTCTTCGTGTCTTTTGCCTATTTTCTAATTGGATTTTTTTTTTTACTGTTGAGTTCTGAGAGTTCGTTATATATTCTAGATACAAGTCCTTTGTTAGATATATGGCTTACAAATATTTTCTCTGTCTGTAGCTTATCTTTTTATCCTTTTTACAGGATTTTTTTGGAAAGCAAAAGTTTTTAATTTTGATGTGATAAAATTTCTTATGTTTTTCTTTTAAGGATTATACTTTTGGTGTTGGGTCTGAGAAATCATCACCCAGCCCTAGGGACTGAAGGTTTCTCTCTCTCTCTCTCTCTTTCTCTCTTTTTCTAAAAGTTCTAGAGTTTTACAGGTTAGATTTAGATCTCTGATCCATTTTGAGTCAATTTTTCTATAAGGTATGAAGTTTAAATTGAATTTTTTTTAACTTATGAATGCCCAAGTGCTTCTGCATTATTATTGAAAAAACTATCCTTCATCCGTTGAACTACTTTTGTACTTTTGTCAAAAATCAGTTGGGTATATTTGTGTGGGTCTATTTTTGGGTTCTCTATTCAGTTTCATTGCTCTATGTGTCTATTCCTCTGCCAATACCATGCTGTCTCAATTACTGTAGCTATATAGTAAGCCTGCACTTTGAGTAGAGTGACCATTCCAACTTTATTCTTCTTTTTCAAAATCATTGTAGTTAGTCTAGGTCCTGTGCTTTTCTACAATAAATTTTATAATAGGTTTGGCTATGCCTGCAAAAGTCCTTGCTGAGTAATAGTTTAACTTTAAAAAAATAATATTGCTCTCATTTTATCAATACTCTTTTTTAAAATACTGTTAGGTAAAACAATAAAAACTATGTTAGTGTAACAACATGATAAAGCAATATTTTAGTGTAAGTTAGAATATATACAAGAATAAAAGGGGTAGAACATTGTAATGTTGAAATTGCATTGCAAATATCAAGGCAAAGTCATGAATTTTAAATACATTGCTCTGTCCACTTAGAAGCAATTTCACCCTAGTAACGATCACCCATGACACTGGGGTTGTTCCCTCTAATGCTATTTCCGTTCTTGAAGAAATAGCTGATTTGAAATGTGGGTCAAGGAAAGTACAAGGTGGTCTTGGGATATCTAATTATGCCAGAAATCAAGGAGGCTTCAAAGATTAATGTAGTTATGTCAAGGAACACAGGAGCCAACTCAGAGGAACTCCCAATAGCCCAAATTGTGACAATATGCATAAGAAAGAATGATTATTACCATTGTGGGATTAAATTTGTTCTGCAAAAATCATAGAGACCCAATGTGAGAGAGACAGAGAACCACAGAAATTCATTTGTCACTATTTGAAGCTATTATTAAACCAACTTTTTACTTTGAAAAATGGAAATAAAAAGAAAAGATCTAAACATGGTTTTCCTGTCTTTGTGGTGGTGCCTGAATTTCAGGTTTAATAAATAGCCACAGTCTACTTTAGAAAATCATTATTTTGCAATCCTTGTTAGAATTATTGATTTAGGCAAAGATTAGCAATGGTGTTAAAACCATTGGCTGAATTGCTGATGGTTGCTGATGGGGAAGTGATCATTTATATGGCGCCTGTGGCAGGCAGAATAATGTCCCCCCTCAACCAAGATTTACATCCTAATCTCTGAAGGCTGTGAATATGTTACTGTTGCCTTTCAAGGCAAAAGGGACTTTAGGGGGACTTAAAAGAAGAAGGCAGGTGGGTAGAGTCTGAGTGAAAGTTGTGACAACAGAAGCAGAGGTCAGAGTAGTTCTGGTCACCTCTAGAAGCTGAAAAAGGCAAGGAATAGATTTTCCCTTAGAGCCTTATCCCTGCTGATTCATTGTGGACTTCTGTTCTACAGAAAAGTAAGATAATATATTTTTGTTATTTTAAGCCACTCAGTTTACGATCATTTGTTATGCAGCGATAGAAAACTAATACAGGGTGAACGTTACACCAGTCAGATCACTTTCTACTGGAAGGATCGAGTTGTCATAATCTTAAATCAGTATTTGATTTTACTGGGACTTGAATTTGACCAAATTCTTAGACTTAAGTTCAAATTAATTGAAAAGACAATGGCTGGAGAAATAAGCTAAATAACACCGACAAGTTCAGGAATTTAAGACAACTGGTCCAATTTCTTCAAGTGGGACATGAAGAAAGGGTGGGGTTGCTGTTAAATTAAATTAGGGAAGACTGAGGAAAGAGTCAATTTGGAAGGGAATCTGGGGAGATGTTTGGGACATGTTAAGTTTGGGATATGCCTAATAAGACATCCAAGTGGTTATGTCAATAGATCGTTGTATGTGTAAATCTGGAATCTAGAGAAGAGGCCTAGAATCATCTAGGAGTCATCAGTGTAGATAGTATTTAAAACCATGAAAAGACGTGTGATCAGGAAGAGAGAATGGAAATTGCTAAGAGAAAATGTCTAAGGGCAGATTCTTATGACCTTCCAACATTAACAGATCTTGAAATAAGGTGGAAACAGAAAAGAGGCTGAGAATTTGCCAGTAATATAGGAGATTGTGGTGTTCAGAAAACCAAATGTAGTTAGGTTTTAGACGGGGAGAGAGTTATAGAATGTGTCCAGTTCATTCAAAATGGTATATCGTATGCATGTACTTTTGCAATGTGCTTTTTTACTCAACTTTGTGAGTTTATCCAGGATATGTTAACTCTAGTTTATTTTTAGTGTTTCAGAATCCATCACGTGTTATTATCAACTTATTTATCCATTTTTCCATTGATGACTATTTACTATTTCTTTAGTATTTATTTCAAAAATGCTTTATATACCTTCTTGTAATATAGCTCATTTTGGGCATGCATGGAAGTTTCTTTAAAGACCATGCTTAGAATTGTGGCGTTACAGGGTACACAAATTTCAACCTAATTATATATTGCCAATTGTTTTCCAAAATGGTAGTACATATTTACGTTCCCACAGCGGTTTCTGAGAGTTTCTGTTCCTCACTCAGTTTTGTCAGACTTTAAAATTTTTGCCAAGTTAATAGATACACAATAGAATCTGATATTTTAAATTATTTTATTTTTTGACAACTAGCTGGTACAGGGTTGAAACCCTGGACCTTGGTATTATTGGTGTCATGCTCCAATCTAACTGAGCTAACTGTTCAGCCCAGAATCTGATATTTTTAATCTGTATTTTTCTTACTACTTAGTGATGTTGAACATTCTTTTCATATTTGGGTTTCCTCTGCAATGTTCTAACTACTAATATATTTTCTCCCACTTTTATTTTGTTAATTTTCTCTTAAAAATTGACTTATAGGAGGTATTTATGTATTCTGGATATTAATCCCTGTTAAATATATGCATTGCAAATATCTCCTCCTTAGAGCCTAAATCATAGCTACTCTTCTCACTTTTTATAGGGCCATATTATAAACAGAAATTTAAAATTTTTGTGTACTTAAAATATTCAGTATTTTCTTCTGTCTCCGTTGCTGCATTTGTAAAATGTAACTAATAATAGTGCCTAGCTCACAATGTTGCTATGATTCAATGAAATAATGCATGTAAAGCACCTAGCACATAATTGCTAAGTTTTTGGCTATGATAAAAGCTCAATAAATATTTCCTGTTATTGTTATTGTATCCTTTATTATGCAGGGAGCTGTTGGGTAAAAGAAAAATAATTTTATGTCTAGAACATGAGAATAAAATGTCTATACTGATTTATAATTCTAACTTTGTCACATATCAATCTCAAGACATCTGTGGGTCTATTTCTGGGTCCTCTAGTCTGTTCCAATATCACCCTGATTTAATTATTAATTAATATTGCAGTATGATAAATCTTGATATTTGGTAGAAGTTTTCTCATCTTCATCTATTTTTTTCTTTCAAAGTTGTCTTGGCAATTTGTGCCCTTTTGCTTTTCCATATAAATTTTAAAATAAAAATGTTTATTTCCATGAGGGAGGGAGGGGCCCCTGGGAATGAAATGGTATATATGCCAAAGATGGAAAGCCATCTATTCAGTCTGATATGCAAATCAATATCCACTACTGCGATTTTAGTTATGGATTTGGCAGAAATAATGGACAATTAAGGACAGTCAAGTTGGTGGAAGACTTTTAAACTTTTCTGAAGTGATTTTATATTGCCATCATGAAGGTTTTTCTTAATGTAGTTAGTCCAGGTATAATTAGGTAAATGTACGATCAGCCATATAATACACAATTCAAAAGATCTTGCAAAACTAATGGTCACATTATTCAAAAAGTTCTGGTTGTTATGTCAGACTAGTTACTTATTCAGGAAAACTGATTTTTAAGCTATTTTCATAATTGTTAAACCATGGAAATTTTATAAAAAGATGTTATTTTAGTGCAATATAACCAATTTAATTTTATGTATAAACAATACATCTATTATGACCCTAACATTAAGATCACAAGCTCAAGTGTCAATACTGAATTTTGATAACTCTTTCCAATTTTGAAGATGAAATTATGATTCATTCTTTTCATGTATATCATTTAGTAGGTTAGAACATCAGGTAGAATTTAAAAATGTAATTAATATGAAAGATTACACCCTGTCAGCTAATGGTTGATTGTTTTTACTTAATTTGTTTTTGTGACACTTTATGAAGAATATTAAATAGGTTAGAAACTTTCCAAAATTTTCTCTTACCAGATTATGGAAGACAGACTGATCTTTAAATGGAAACCAAGGGATAATTCCTTGTCTAGCCTTTGTATTTCTGTATTACCCTTTATTTTAAATGTAAATTCACATTAGGCTTTGTTTAACAAACTTAGTGATGTATAATTTGCAAACAATAAACTATACATATTTAAAGTGTACAATTCAACGAATTTTGACACATGTATACACCTATCACCACCACTACATCCAAGATACTGTACATTTTCATCACCCCCAAAAGTTTCTTTGTGCCTCTTTGCAATCCCTCCCTCTCTCCATTCCTGTACCCAGCAACCACTGATTTGAGATGGGCATCAGCATCATTGTGAAGCTGATTGGTGGCTGTCCTCTCTAGGCTAGGGTAGATGGTAGAAAATACTGTTAAATGGATTTTGTCCCTGTTTTCGTTGATGTGGTGTATCACATTTATTGATTTGCATATGTTGAACCATCCTTGCATCCCTGAGATGGATCCCACTTGATTATAGTGCATAATTTTTTTGATGTGCTGTTGTATTCTGTTTGCTAATAGCTTGTTGAGGATTTTTGTATCTATGTTCCTTAAGGATATTGGCCTGTATTTTCTTTTTTTGTTGTGTCATTGTCTGATTTTGGCCTGAGGGTGATGCTGGCCTCATAGAATGAATTTGGGAGAATGGCCTCTATTTTGGTTCTCTGGAATAGTTTGAAAAGGATCGGTGTTAATTCTTCTTTAAAGATTTGGTAGAATTCAGCAGTGAAGCTGACTGACCCTGGGCTTTTCTTTATTGGGAGACTGCTGATTGCTGCTTCAATCTTGTTGCTTGTTATGGGTCTGTTTAGGTTTTGTATTTCTTCTTGGTTCAATCTTGGTAGTTTTTATGTGTCCGAAATTTGTTCATTTCCTCCAGGTTTTCAGATTTGTTGGCATATAGTTGTTTGTAATAGTCTCTAATGATTTTTTGTATTTCTATGGCATTTGTTGTAATGTCTCCTTTTTCATTTCTGATTTTTGTTATTTGTGTGTTCTCTCTTCTTTTCTAGTTAGTCTGGCCAATGGTTTGTCTATTTTGCTTATCCTGTCAAAAAGCTAACTTTTTGTTTCATTGATATTTTATATATTTGGGGGGATTCTATTTCATTAAGTTCTGCTCTGATCTTTCTTTCTGTCTTCTAGTTTTGGGATTGTTTTTCTAGTTTTTTTGAATTTTAACATTAGGTTGTTTATTTAAAGTCTTTATTCTTTTGATGTAAGCATTTTTTTTGCAATAAGCTTCCCTCTTAGTACTGCTTTTGCAATATTTGATAGGTTTTGGTTAGTTGTGCTTGTATTTTCATTTGCTTCAAGAAATCTATACATCTGACAAAGGATTGATATCCAGAATCTACAAGAAACAAGCAACTTCACAGTAAAACAATCAAATAATCAAGTTAAAAAATGGGCAAAGGAGTTGAATAGACATTTTCAAAGGAAGACATACAAATGGACAACAGGTTTGTGAAAAAATGCCCAACATCATTAATTATCAGGAAAATGCAAATCAAAACTGCATTGAAATATCACCTCACCCCAGCTAGACTTGCTGTTATCAAAAAGACTGAGAATAACAAATGCTGGTAAGGGTGTGGAGGAAAGGGAACTAATCCGCACTGTTTGTGGGAGTGTAAATTAGTTCAGACACTACAGAAAACAGTATGGAGGTTTCTCAAACAACTACAGATAGAGCTAACATACAATCCTGCAATCCCATTTCTGAGTATATACCCAAAGGAATGGAAATCATCATGTTGAAGGCATACCTGCACTCCCATGTTCATCACAGCTCTGTTTATAATAGCCAAGATATGGAACCAACCTAAATGTCCATCAGTGGATAGCTGCATAAGGAAAATGTTGTATATATATGCAATGGAGTACTACTTAGCCATGAACAAGAATGACATTCTGCCATTTGCAACAACATGGATGAGCTCGGAGAAGATTATGTTAAGTGAAATAAGCAAGGCATAGAGAGAGAAATACTGCATGTCTTCACCCATAGTAGAAGCAAAAATTGAGAGAGAGAGAGAGAGAGAGAGAGAGAGAGAGAGAGAGAGAGAGAGAGAGAGAGAGAGAAAGAGAGATAGATAGATAGATAGATAGATTTTAAGATGTGGAACTTTCAGAAGGTGAGAACAGACCTGTAGTTACTAGAGGGGGAGAGGGGATAGAGAGTAATTGGGTAAGGGACACAAAGAATAATTATGATTTGTAATGACAAACATGCTAATAATATTGATTTGATCATCACATACTGTACACAAATATTGAAAGTCAACTCTGTACCCCATAAATATGTATAATCAATTATGTTTCAATTAAAAAATAAAGCAAAAAATAAATGTTGTTATAGAATGGGCTCTCTGAAAACAATAGGCATGATAGAATCCCCAAATAACAGAGACATGATGACAGCACTTAACCATCTAATGCATGTTGAGTGCAATTATAGTGAGTAGCTGTGTTAGTCTGTTTTTGTTGCTATAACAGAAATACCTGAGACTGGGTAATTTATAAAGAAGAGAGGTTTATTTGTCTTATGATTCTGGGACAGTTGCATCTGGCACGGGCCTCAGGCTGTTTCTACTCATGGTGGAAAAGTGGCAGGCAGCCGGCAGGTACAAGCAGATCACATGGTAAGAGGAAGCATGAGAGAGAGAGAGAGAGAGGAGGTGCCAGGTCCTTTAAGCAATCAGGTCTAGCGGGAACTAATACAGTGAGAACTCACTCACTACCCCACCCTGGGAGAGCATTAATCCATTCATGAGGGATCCGCCCCCATGACTCAATCAGTTTCCCACACTGCCACATTGCAGATCAAATTTCCACACGAGTTTTGGAGGGGACAACACATCCAAACTCCATCAGTAGCAAAGTGAAAATGTCAGCCAGAGGGGGCCTAGCCTGAAGAGAACTATGGGGAAGAAAAATAAGACATGGTGTTCCTAGGAGAACAAGGGATATGTGAAGCCTCTGGGGTAAAAATCTATTGTAGTAGAGATGGCCAAGTAGAAGTCTTTGAAACTGCCCCACTCAGCCAAGATAGTAAATAAGAAACAGCATCTCATCCTAGAGGCAGGAAATGGAGAGAGAAAAGGCAGAAATCAGCGCAGCCACCTTACAGACTAGAAGAATGCAGGGGTATTAGTTCCCATTATAACATCTTTAATTCACTAGTCTTGTCCATTAAAAAACCAAATGTATTGTAGAACTGGCAGTGGTCTCCCAAAACTTAACCAAGTAGTAGCTCTAATGGCAGCTGTTGTGCCAGATGTGATTAAATGTCTTCTGTAGGCATGTAGTATGTAGCCATTGATCTAGTGAATGCATTCTCTCCCTTGCTTATCAAGGAAGAGGACCCGAAGCAATTTTCATTCATGGGTGATGGACAAGAATAGCTCTGTTAAAATATGGTCTGATAGATCTGAGCTGGATGTTCTGCAGGACATCACTTTGGTTTACTGTATCAACAACACTGAGTTTTAAAAACCACATGTATAAGAAATGTCAGCCTATTCTATGTTTGGGAATACTTCTGTGACTCATTTATTAAGTGACAGTGATGGCTGTCAACTTTGAGTTGGGACTTGAGCAGGAAAAAACTTGTATTAGGTCTGGTCTGTGATGCACACAGTCCTGCCATTTGGGCAGTGGGTACTAGGGTATTAGTTTTCTGTGGTGGGAAAAGGCACCATGTGGAATTTATACTAAGCTTTAACAGGAGAGTCAAAATATAGACCCTTAAGGTTTTAAAGAAGCCCATGGCATTTGCACCAGAGAATTATACAGCTGGCCACAGGGACTTCCCTTCACCCCTGTTTAGCTACAGCTGTGAAATGAGTAAGACGTGCTGGTGAGAGCCAAATATGTACATTTGTTCCCAGTTCTGTTCAGGGAGGTCACACTGGGAGCTCGAAATCAGCCATGGTGGAGTAGTTATAGCAGAGAAATGAAACAGGGCATTCTTTTATCTAGAGAGTCAATTTTTAAACATTTACGCACACAGTAGGGGACATAGGAGTCTGAGCCACCTGCTTGTACAAGTTACTTGTTCTTTCTGACCCTTCTCATGCCCAGTCAGTCCTCTATGTACTGCTTCCATGTTATGATGGGTTACTGCTGAGCTTGGCTGACCTTGTGACTTGGTGTGTCTGGCAGAACCAAGGTCATGGTAAGCAGTTCTGGCTGCATTGTCCTTTGATGTCCTGTGATCAGGCACTCAGTCTGTACCAGGACCCATTAGCTACTGGCAGTGGTACATAGAGGATTGAGCTAGAAGGAACTTTACAGAAAAAGAGATATAGGGATGGGAATTTGATTATGGGTCATACCACTAAGAAGCTGCCATTCTGATACGGTGATAAAAGCAAATCTGTTTGAAGGTCCAGCTGAGGCGCTAGCTTGAGATGAAACCTTGCAAGGATGGGTGCCATATTCTAAGATGCTGTATATGCCCCTTCTATGACCATTTTTTAGGGCTGTGTCCCACAGTTATGATACAGAGGTCCTGAAGAGGTGGAAGTGGGAGTGGTCTGCATTCCATCATTACCTGTGACCCACTGGAGGAATTGTACTTTCCATCCCTGTGGCTTTACCTCCTGTGGATCCAGAGGTCCTGCTTTGCAAAGGAGGAAATTCTTCTATCAGAGGACATACAGTAAGAGCCTGTTAACCTTTATGCTCTGTTTTATGGTAAGTTTGGGCTCCTTGGGCCAAGAGAACAGGAACAAGGAAAAGAGTTGCTATCCTGGTAGGAATAATTGACCTCGATATTGAGAATACAGGGCTTGCTAACTTCTAAAACTATGACATTGAGGATTAGTAGACTTCACCATATAAATTTCTGTGGGACACAAACATTCAGACCATAGCAGCTTTGGCTAAGCATTTTTTGTTAGATTAATTCATGTTGTTGAATGTAGCAGTAGTTCATTATGTGTGGTATTCCATTGTACAGATATACTGCAATTTATTTATCCATTTCACTATTGATGGACATTTGAGCTGTCTCTAATGTTTGGCCATAATGAATAAAGCTATGAACATTCTTGAACTTGTCTACAGGTGCACACATATGTACTTATTTCTGTCAAGTATCTAGGAGTGAAAATACTGTTTAGATTTAGTAGATACTGGCAAATGGTTTTTCACAGTAATTTCTATCTCCACCAACAAGTCTAAGAGTTACTGCTCTCCTGCTCACCTACGCTTGGGAGTGTCAGTCGTTATGTCAATATTTAACATGCCTCAAATGCCACAGGAAATTTACAATAGTTTAAGTCCACTCTGCTGCATCTATAATTTTTCCTAATGTTTTCATATAACTAACATATATGTTATAAGCCCCATGAGACATTACGATATTTTGTTTCTAAACAGTAAATATTCATGTATAATTTCTTCACATAACCATCCTTTGCAGACCACTATGTTCTTCCCAGCAGTTGCGTGCTTCTACCTGTGATCATTTACGTCTAGCGTGGAGAACTCTCCTTAGTAATTCCTGTAAACAAGTCTGCTGGTGAAGAAGTCTCTCAGATTTTGTTTTCCTAAAATCATCCTTATTCTACATTCATTTTAGACATAGGAGGGTACTTCAAAAAGTTCATAGAAAAAAATAGAATTAAAAGATAATATGAGTCTTTTCATGAACTTTTTGAAGACCCCTTTTATATGTATTTTATATGGGCAGCATTTTTAAATTGAGATCTAATTCACACACTATAAAATTATCCTTTAAAGTGTACGATTGAGTGGCTTTTAGTATATTCACAAGATTGTGCAAACATCATCACTGTCTAAGTTCAAAGAACTTTCTTCACCCCAAAGGAAACTCCATACTCATTAGCACTCACTGCCCATTTCTCTACCCCTCTGCCCTGGCAACCACTAATATTCTGTCACTTGAATTTGCCAATTCTGGATATTTTGAATAGATGCAATTAGCTGTTATGTGGCTTTTTGTGTCTGACTTCTTTCACTTAGCATAATATTTTTATACTAAAGCCTGTATTTTTTGTCTTTCACGGATATTGAAGTCTCTCCTTGGTTAGCTTCATAGTTAGCTAATGATTGGACTGAGATTTCCTTAAATGCATGAGTAAATCCAATAATTCTCTAAGTGTTTGCTGAGAGGCTCTGTGTGCATGTGTTGGGCACATTTTAAGCACTCAGCCAGGTGGTGGTCAACTCTGCCTTAGTCTTTACTTTCTGATTCCACAGAGCCTCCAGATCTGCCATGGGTGAGAGTCAGGGGATTTCTGAGATATTTCCTGAGCATGCACATAGCCCTGGCATGTGCACAACCCTATGCATGTGTGTGGCTTTCTAGATTCCCGAGTATATGTCTGAGCTTTTTAAAGCCCCCTGTGAACATCTTATTCTTTAGATTTTTCTTTTGATCTTTTTGGTTAGCTTATAGTTTGCCCTACTGTTATCTACCACCTTAGGAAACCATTAGGTAGGTCAAATAATGACATTTTGTCTTTTAAAGCAAATAAGTTTTTTATCTTAATGAAGTACCGCTAATCAATTTTTTCTTTTATGGTTTCAAGAAATTTTTGTCTATTTCAAATTGTGAAGATATTCTGCTGTATTTTCTTCTATACAATTAATAGCATCTGCTTTTGTATTTAGTTCTGTGATCCATTTTGAGTATTTTTATCTGGAATAAGGCAGGAGTTGAGACTCATTATCTTTTCATATGAATATGCAGTTGTTCCAGAGCCATTTATTTATAATACTATTTCTCCCCCATTGAAATGCCGTGGGATCTTTGGTCTGTTCTGATGACCTATGTTTATCTTTATGTGAATACCAGACTTTACTGATAACTGCTCCAACTCTGTTCTTTCTATTTTTATTTTTTTATTTTTTACTTTTATTATTTTTATTTTTTAAATTTTATTTTATTATTTATTTATTTATTTTTTAATTTTATTTTTTAAATTTTATTTTGTCGATATACATTGTAGCTGATTATTGCTCCCCATCACCAAAACCTCCCTCCCTTCTCCCTCCCCCCCTCCCCCCCAACAATGTCCTTTCTGTTTGCTTGTTGTATCAACTTCAAATAATTGTGGTTGTTATATCTTCTTCCCCCCCGGGTTTGTGTGTGTGTGTGTGTGTGTGTGAATTTATATATTAATTTTTAGCTCCCTCCAATAAGTGAGAACATGTGGTATTTCTCTTTCTGTGCCTGACTTGTTTCACTTAATATAATTCTCTCAAGGTCCATCCATGTTGTTGCAAATGGCAGTATTTCATTCGTTTTTATAGCTGAGTAGTATTCCATTTTGTAGATGTACCACATTTTCCGTATCCACTCATCTGATGATGGGCATTTGGGCTGGTTCCAACTCTTGGCTATTGTAAAGAGTGCTGTGATAAACATTGGGGAACAGGTATACCTTGGACTTGATGATTTCCATCCCTCTGGGTATATTCCCAACAGTGGGATATCTGGGTCATATGGTAGATCTATTTGCAATTGTTTGAGGAACCTCCATACCATTTTCCATAGAGGCTGCACCATTTTGCAGTCCCACCAACAATGTATGAGAGTTCCTTTTTCTCCGCAGCCTCGCCAGCATTTATCGTTCAGAGTCTTTTGGACTTTAGCCATCCTAACAGGGGTTAGATGGTATCTCAATGTGGTTTTGATTTGCATTTCCCGGATGCTGAGTGATGTTGAGCATTTTTTCATATGTCTGTTGGCCATTTGGATATCTTCCTTAGAGAAATGCCTACTTAGCTCTTTTGCCCATTTTTTAATTGGGTTGCTTGTTTTCTTCTTGTAAAGTTGTTTGAGTTCCTTATATATTCTGGATATTAATCCTTTGTCAGATGTATATTTTGCAAATATTTTCTCCCACTCTGTTGGTTGTCTTTTAACTCTTTTAATTGTTTCTTTTGCTGTGCAGAAGCTTTTTAGTTTGATATACTCCCATTTGCTTATTTTTCCTTTGGTTGCCCGTGCTTTTGGGGTCGTATTCATGAAGTCTGTGCCCAGTCCTATTTCCTGAAGTGTTTCTCCTATGTTTTCTTTAAGAAGTTTTATTGTCTCAGGGTGTATATTTAAATCCTTAATCCATTTTGAGTTGATTTTAGTATACGGTGAGAGGTATGGATCTAGTTTCATTCTCCTGCATATGGATATCCAGTTATCACAGCACCATTTGCTGAAGAGGCAGTCCCTTCCCCAGTGAATAGGCTTGGTGCCTTTGTCAAAGATCAGATGGCAGTAAGTGTGTGGGTTGATTTCTGGATTCTCTATTCTATTCCATTGGTCAGTGTGTCTGTTTTTATGCCAGTACCATACTGTTTTGGTTATTATAGCTTTGTAGTATAGCTTAAAGTCAGGTAGTGTTATGCCTCCAGCTTTATTTTTTTTACTGAGCATTGCTTTGGCTATGCGTGGTCTTTTATTGTTCCATATAAATGTCTGAATAGTTTTTTCCATTTCTGAGAAAAATGTCATTGGAATTTTGATGGGGATTGCATTGAATTTGTATATCACTTTGGGTAGTATGGACATTTTCACTATGTTGATTCTTCCAATCCAAGAGCATGGAATATCTTTCCATCTTCTTGTATCCTCTCTAATTTCTCTCAGCAGTGGTTTGTAGTTCTCATTATAGAGATTTTTCACCTCCTTGGTTAACTCAATTCCTAAGTATTTTATTTTTTTGGTGGCTATTGTAAATGGGCAGGCTTTCTTGATTTCTCCTTCTGCATGTTCACTATTGGAGAAAAGAAATGCTACTGATTTCTGTGTGTTGATTTTGTATCCTGCTACTGTGCTGAAACCATTTATCAATTCCAACAGTTTTTTTGTAGAGGTTTTAGGCTGTTCAATATATAGGATCAAGTCATCTGCAAACAGGGACAGTTTGACTTCATCTTTTCCAATCTGGATGCCCTTTATTTCCTTCTCTTCTCTGATTGCTCTGGCTAGTACTTCCAACACTATGTTGAATAGGAGTGGTGAGAGTGGGCATCCTTGTCTAGTTCCTGTTCTTAAAGGAAAAGCTTTCAGCTTTTCCCCATTCAGGATGATATTGGCAGTGGCTTTGGCATATATGGCTTTAATTATGTTGAGATACTTTCCCTCTGTACCTAACTTATAGAGGGTCTTTGTCATGAATGAGTGCTGAACTTTATCAAATGCTTTTTCAGCATCTATAGAGATGATCATATGGTCCTTGTGTTTGAGTTTATTAATATGGTGTATCACATTTATCGATTTGCGTATGTTGAACCAACCTTGCATCCCTGGGATGAATCCCACTTGATCGTGATGAATAATTTTTTGTATGTGTTGCTGTATTCTGTTTGCTAGTATTTTAGTGAGGATTTTTGCATCTATATTCATCAAGGATATCGGCCTGTAGTTTTCTTTTTTGGTTATATCTTTACCTGGTTTTGGTATCAGGATGATGTTTGCTTCATAGAATGAGTTTGGGAGATTTGCGTCCGTTTCAATCTTTTGGAATAGTTTGTAAAGAATCGGTGTCAATTCCTCTTTGAATGTTTGGTAAAATTCTGCTGTGAATCCATCTGGTCCTGGGCTTTTCTTTGTTGGGAGCCTTCTGATAACAGCTTCAATCTCCTTTATTGTTATTGGTCTGTTCAAATTTCCTACGTCTTCTCGGTTCAGTTTTGGGAGCTTGTGTGTGTCCAGAAATTTATCCATTTCCTCCAGATTTTCAAATTTGCTGGCGTATAGTTGTTTATAGTAGTCTCGAATGATTCCTTGTATTTCAGATGAATCAGTTGTAATATCGCTTTTTTCATTTCTTATTTTTGTTATTTGAGTCTTCTCTCTTCTTTTTTTTGTTAGCCATGCTAATGGTTTGTCAATTTTATTTATCTTTTCAAAAAACCAACTTTTTGATTCGTTGATCTTTTGAATTGTTTTTTGGTTTTCAATTTCATTCAGTTCTGCTCTGATCTTAATGATTTCTTTCCGTCTGCTAACTTTAGGTTTGGATTGTTCTTGTTTTTCTAGTTCTTTAAGGTGAAGTGTTAGGTTGTTCACTTGCCATCTTTCCATTCTTCTGAGGTGAGCATTTAATGCAATAAATTTCCCCCTTAATACTGCTTTTGCAGTATCCCACAGGTTTTGGTATGATGTATCATTGTTTTCATTAGTTTCAATAAATTTTTTGATTTCCTGCTTGATTTCTTCTTGGACCCATATGTCATTAAGTAGAATGCTGTTTAATTTCCATGTGTTTGTATAGTTTCCAGAGTTTCGTTTGTTATTAATTTCTAGTTTTAATCCATTGTGGTCTGAGAAGATACATGGGATAATTCCAATTTTTTTGAATTTATTGAGACTTGATTTGTGACCTAATATGTGATCTATCCTGGAGAATGATCCATGTGCTGATGAGAAGAATGAATATTCTGAGGTTGTTGGGTGGAATGTTCTGTAGATATCTGCCAATTCCAATTGGTCTAGAGTCTTGTTTAGATCTTGTGTTTCTCTGCTGATTCTTTGCCTAGATGATCTGTCTAATATTGACAGTGGAGTGTTCAGGTCCCCTGCTATTATGGCATTAGTGTCTATTTCCTTCTTTAGGTCTAATAGAGTTTGTTTTATAAATCTGGCTGCTCCAACTTTGGGTGCGTACATATTTATGATTGTTATGTCTTCTTGATGGATCAGTCCTTTTATCATTAAGTAGTGTCCCTCATTGTCTCTTTTTATGGTTTTTAGTTTAAAGTCTATTTTGTCAGATATAAGAATAGCTACGCCAGCTCGTTTTTCTTTTCTGTTTGCATGGTAAATCTTTTTCCATCCTTTCACTCTTAGTCTGTGTGAATCTTTATGGGTGAGGTGGGTCTCTTGTAGGCAGCATATAGTTGGGTCCTGCTTTTTGATCCAGTCAGCCAGTCTGTGTCATTTAATTGGGGAATTTAAGCCTTTTACATTAAGAGTTGTTATTGAAAGGTGTTGATTTATTCCTAGCATTTTGTTGGTTGTTTGGTTGTCTTAGGTGTCTTTTGTTCCTTGCTTTCTGATTTACTGTTGGGTTTCTTTGTTTGTTGGTTCCTTAGGTTGTAGATAGTGTTTTTGTTAGCTTGTTTTATCTTCATGAATGCCATTTTTATTGTACTAGCGGGTTTAGATTTTTCTTGGGTTTTTATGGCAGTGGTAGTTATTTTTCAGGAACCAAACCCAGTACTCCCTTGAGGATTTCTTGTAAGGGTGGTCCTGTGGTAGTGAACTCCCGGAGTTTTTGTTTGTCTGAGAAATATACTATTTGCCCCTCATTTCGGAAGGATAGCCTTGCAGCGTAGAGTATTCTTGGCTGGCAATCTTTGTCTTTTAGTATTTTGAAAATATCATCCCATTCCTTTCTAGCTTTTAGGGTTTGTGATGAAAAGTCTGATGTTAACCTGATTGGGGCACCCTTATAGGTGATTTGACGCTTCTCTCTTGCAGCTTTTAAGATTCTCTCTTTGTCTCTGAGTTTTGCCAATTTGACTATGACATGTCTTGGAGAAGGCCTTTTTGGGTTGAATACGTTTGGAGATCGTTGAGCTTCCTGGATCTGAAGATCTGTGATTTTTCCTATACCTGGGAAGTTTTCTGCCACTATTTTGTTGAATATGTTTTCAATGGAATCTCCATTTTCCTCCCCTTCTGGAATACCCATGACTCGGATATTTGAGCGCTTGAGGTTGTCTGATATCTCTCTCAGATTTTCTTCAATGTCCTTGATTCTTTTTTCTTTCTTTTTGTCTGCTTGTGTTATTTCAAACAGCCCATCTTCAAGTTCAGAAGTTCTCTCTTCAACTTCGACAAGCCTGCTGGTTAAACTCTCCGTTGTGTTTTTCATTTCACTGAATAACTTCTTCAGTTCAGCAAGTTCTGCTACATTTTTTTTCAGGACATTGATTTCCTTGTACATTTTCTCTTTCAGATCCTGTATACTTTTCCTCATTTCATCATGATATCTAGCTGAGTTTTCTTGTATCTCATTCAGTTTCCTTAGAATTATCACTCGAAATTCCTTGTCAGTTATTTCAAGGGCTTCTTGTTCTGTAGGATCTAGAGTATGAGATTTATTAACTTTTGGTGGTGTACTTTCTTGATTTTTTGTATTTCTGGTATCTTTTTTTTGGTGTTTATTCATTGTGGCAGGGGGTTTCACAGTCCACCGGTTTGAGACTAATGACTAACTAGGATGTTGCTGTGGTTGCCAATTTGGTATGGCTCCCTCTGTGACTGCTCAGTCGGCCTCTAGTGTCTTGTGTGTGTGGTTGCCTCGGGTCTTGGGCTTCTCCAGGGATCCACCTTTCTGGTCAGCTTGGACTCTGCTGGGCTGGTGGATCACGTACCACAGGGTGTGTGATCTCTGTTGAGCTTTCACTTCCTGTGCAGGACTTCTCCCCGTTCCGTGTGCTCTGGCCCAGGCTGTTAGATCGTGCAGTGGTGACCCCACAGGGTGTGTGGTTTCTGTCGAGTCTCCGCCTCCCTGGCCACACGTCTCCCCCCTCTGTGTGCACTGTGCAGGGCTGGGGCATGTCTTCTGCACCCCTCGTCTATCAGCTGGGCCTTCAAGACCCTGCTCGGCACCGCCTCGCCCAGGAAGTCTACCAGGTTTCTGCTAGGCACAGACGACCGCTCTCTCTGGGTGCCTTTGTAGCACTGTGTAGATCTTTCTCGGATCTTGTTTACCTTTGTATCCCCCCGGTATAAACCGAGTCTAGCGCCCGCCTGCAGCCAGCTCTCCGGCAGGTTCAAGCGGACCTGGGAACTCTCCTACCACACTATTCCCAACCAGAAATTCGTTAGGCTTTTTTCCAAACTGGTGGCTGCAGAGATGGTATCTGCCTCCCAGTAACAGGAAGTTTACCGGGGGCCGGAGTCCAGGGTGTGGTGGAGTGACAGTCGGCCCGCCCGTACTTCCTTTCCCTCCCAACACTGGCCGGGGACGCCCCACGCCACCAGCCCCGCCAGAGAACCGCGGAGGGAGTGGGAGAGGAGGCCAGCCCATAGGCTCCGGAAAGCCCCGCGCCAGGTCAAGCAAGTGGGAGGGCTCAGTGATGGCCGAGCAGGGCGGAGCTGCCCGCACCTGGGAAAATGGAGGCAGCACCGGGTCAGTGAGTGGCCTGGTGGTGCAGGCGGGAGCCGGGTGGGCATCCGCCCCCCGAACAGAACTGGGCCAAGGGTCACTCACAGGGTTGTGCCAGGTCGGGTGTTCGCTCTCTGTCTCTGGTTTGTCGCCTTCTGTGTTCTCGGCGCTGCCGCCTCGGGCTGTTCAGTTGCGGCGCGGCTCGGGCGCTCTCAGGAATCTTCTTTAATGCCGGCCTGAAACCTCGAATCCTGAATAGGGCAGCTGGCCACCTTCAGCGCGGCCCCGGCCTCCGGGATCCTGTCTGCATCCAAAGCAGCCCTGGCACCGTGTTCCCTGTTTCAAGACTCGCTTTTGCAGCTAAGAAACAGTTCTTTTCCTGCTCCACACTTCAAAGCTGTTGCCTGTAAATGAGGCAGCCTCTCCTGCCGGGGTCAAAGTGGCGTTGAGCCCCCACGACCGGCCAGCAGCTGTAGTCCTCCCTTAAGAGATGGCGAGAGGAAGGTCCACAAGTTTCCCGGCTGCCTGAGGCCCAGTGGCCGCCTTTTCCACCTCAGCTACTCCGCGCCAGCCGCCGCAGCCACCGCCATCTTGTAACTCGCCCTCAACTCTGTTCTTTTTAAACAATAGTTTGGCTTTACTAAATCCTTCGCATTTCCATATAAATTGATACTAACACCAATTTCTTCAAAAAATGCCTATTGGAATTTTGACTGAGATGGCACTGAATCTTTGAATTAATTTGAGCAGAATTTTTATGATAATATTCAGTCTTCCCATCCTTGAACATAATGCATCTCTCCATTTTAATTTCTCTCATCAGTGTTTTATAGTTTTAAGAATAGAGCTGTTGTATTTCTTATATATATTCATAAATAGTTTTTTCCTTGTTATTGCAAAAACGTTTTTAAAAATTTTAATTTACAATTGTTCATTGCTAGAATGTAAAATTACAATGAATTTTTAAAATATTGATCTTGTGTCTGGCATACTTACTAACATCATTTATTCTAGTAATTTATTTTTTCTGGTTGATTCCTTAAAATTTTCTACATAGATTGTCATATATCTGATGATTGAAGGCAATTTTAATTTTTCTTTGTTATTTTTTCCTTGCCTTATTGTACTAGCTATGGCTTGGATTATCCTGTTGAATGGAACTGGTGAGAGAAAATTTGAACTTGGGGGAAGCAATTTTGCCTGATCTCAATTTTAGAGGAAAAACATTCAACATTTCTCCATGAAGTATATTTGCCATAAACTTTATGTAGATGCTTTTTTTATCAGATTGAGGAAGTTTCTTTAATTCTTAGGTGCTGAGAGTTTTTATTATAATACACATGCCCCCCCTTCCTCACATACACACATATGTATTTCATAATATTAAACTTTATATTGAAGTACTAAAGGCTTTGAAATTCAAAACACACATATAATTCTGGAAAACTTAAACATTTTTTTCCGTGGTTTTAAAAGTAATGCAAACTTATAAAAAATTTAAATGAAACAAAGTGAAAAGCATAAGTTATCCATAATTTGAGGGCACTTAGTTATGAAATGATTGTACGAGATGTGTCTTGGACACATTATAGTGATTTTTCTTTTTACAGTATCATTTAGACTTAGGTTAAAAATGATTGCATCAAAATAGCAATGTCAATTTAGCTGCACTAAAATGTCCCTTTTATCCTTATGAGGTATTCCTTTTTGGTTGATTCACAATACATTTTAGCATATGAAGGGTTCTGAAAAATTCTGTAACTGCTAAATCTACTTTTGTTTAACACAGTGCCTTCCCAAATGATTAACTGTCCAAATATTATTTTCACCTAATGCCTGTAATATCCTATGGAATTAGTATTCTATGGAACAGTCTTTGATCAGTACTGATGTTTACTTTTGACTTTCACATATTTTCTGTTAACATTTTTATTAAATGAAATAGTTAAACTAATTTGAAATTTACTATCTAGGATAGTCAGCAAGTGGAATGAATTGCAAACAGAATGGCTGATGCTTTATTTACTATGCACTGCTGTATTGGTTTGCGAGGGCTACTTAACAAAACAAAGTACCACAAACGGGATGACTTAAACTACAGAAATGTATTCTTTCACAGTTCTGGAAGCTAGAAGTCTGATGTGTAGGTGACAGCACTGTTGATTTTTTCTGAGGGCTGGGAGGGAAAATCTGTCCCATCTCTTCCCAAACTTCTGGTGGTTCTCTGGCAATCTCTGTCATTCCTTGTCTTGTAGAAGCATCATATCAATCTCTGCCTTCATCTTCACATGGCATTCTCCCTGTATCTGTATATTTGTATCCAAATGTCCCCTTTTTATAAGGACACCAGTCATATTGGATTAGGACCCACCCAAATGAACTCATCTTTCTTTTTTTTGTAATTTTTATTTTTTCGATATACAATGTGGTTGATTATTGTGGCCCATCACCGAAACCTCCCTCCCTTCTCCCTCCCCTCCCTCCCCCCCAACAATGTCCTTTCTGTTTGCTTGTCGTATCAACTTCAAGGAATTGTAGTTGTTATATCTTCTTCCCCGCTCCCCGGTTTTGTGTGTGTGTGTGTGTGTGTGTGTGTGGGTGTGTGTGTGTGTGTGTGTGTGATTTTATTTATTTATTTTGAGATCCCACCAATAAGTGAGAACATGTGGTATTTCTCTTTCTGTGCCTGACTTGTTTCACTTAATATAATTCTCTCAAGGTCCATCCATGTTGTTGCAAATGGCAGTATTTCATTCGTTTTTATAGCTGAGTAGTATTCCATTGTGTAGATATACCACATTTTCCGTATCCACTCATCCGATGATGGACATTTGGGCTGGTTCCAACCCTTGGCTATTGTAAAAAGTGCTGCGATGAACATTGGGGAACAGGTATACCTTCGACTTGATGATTTCCATTCCTCTGGGTATATTCCCAGCAGTGGGATAGCTGGGTCATATGGTAGATCTATCTGCAATTGTTTGAGGAACCTCCATACCATTTTCCATAGAGGCTACACCATTTTACAGTCCCACCAACAATGTATGAGAGTTCCTTTTTCTCCGCAACCTCGCCAGCATTTATCGTTCAGAGTCTTTTGGATTTTAGCCATCCTAACTGGGGTTAGATGGTATCTCAGTGTAGTTTTGATTTGCATTTCCCGGATGCTGAGTGATGTTGAGCATTTTTTCATATGTCTATTGGCCATTTGAATATCTTCCTTAGAGAAATGCCTACTTAGCTCTTTTGCCCATTTTTTAATTGGGTTGCTTGTTTTTTTCTTGTAAAGTTGTTTGAGTTCCTTGTATATTCTGGATATTAATCCTTTGTCAGATGTATATTTTGCAAATATTTTCTCCCACTCTGTTGGTTGTCTTTTAACTCTGTTAATTGTTTCTTTTGCTGTGCAGAAGCTTTTTAGTTTAATATAATCCCATTTGTTTACTTTTCCTTTGGTTGCCCATGCTTTTGGGGTCGTATTCATGAAATCTGTGTCCAGACCTATTTCCTGAAGTGTTTCTCCTATGTTTTCTTTAAGAAGTTTTATTGTTTCAGGGTGTATATTTAAATCCTTAATCCATTTTGAGTTGATTTTAGTATATGGTTAGAGGTATGGGTCTAGTTTCATTCTCCTGCATATAGATATCCAGTTATCCCAGCACCATTTGCTGAAGAGGCAGTCCCTTCTCCAGTGGATAGGCTTGGTGCCTTTGTCAAAGATCAGATGGCAGTAAGTGTGTGGGTTGATTTCTGGATTCTCTATTCTATTCCATTGATCGGTGTGTCTGTTTTTATGCCAGTACCATACTGTTTTGGTTATTATAGCTTTGTAGTATAGCTTAAAGTCAGGTAGTGTTATGCCTCCAGCTTTATTTTTTTTTACTCAGCATTGCTTTGGCTATGCATGGTCTTTTATTATTCCATATAAATGTGTGGATAGTTCTTTCCATTTCTGAGAAAAATGTCATTGGAATTTTGATGGGGATTGCATTGAATTTGTATATCACTTTGGGTAGTATGGACATTTTCACTATGTTGATTCTTCCAATCCAAGAGCATGGGATATCTTTTCATCTTCTTGTATCCTCTCTAATTTCTCTCAGCAGTGGTTTGTAGTTCTCATGATAGAGATTTTTCACCTCCTTGGTTAACTCAATTCCTAAGTATTTTATTTTTTTGTGGCTATTGTAAACGGGCAGGCTTTCTTGATTTCTCCTTCTGCATGTTCACTCTTGGAGAAAAGAAATGCTACTGATTTTTGTGTGTTGATTTTGTATCCTGCTACTGTGCTGAAATCATTTATCAACTCCAAGAGTTTTTTTGTAGAGGCTTTAGGCTGTTCAATATATAGGATTGTGTCATCTGCAAACAGGGACAGTTTGACTTCATCTTTTCCAATCTAGATGCCCTTTATTTCCTTCTCTTCTCTGATTGCTCTGGCTAGTACTTCCAACACTATGTTGAATAGGAGTGGTGAGAGTGGGTATCCTTGTCTGGTTCCTGATCTTAAAGGAAAAGCTTTCAGCTTTTCCCCATTCAGGATATTAGCAGTGTGTTTATCATATATAGCTTTAATTATGTTGAGATACTTTCCATCTATACCTAACTTACAGAGGGTCTTTGTCATGAATGAGTGCTGAATTTTATCAAATGCTTTTTCAGCCTCTATAGAGATGATCATATGGTCCTTGTGTTTGACTTTATTAATATGGTGTATCATATTTATTGATTTGCATATGTTGAACAAACCTTGCATCCCTGGGATGAATCCCACTTGCTCGTGATGATGAATAATTTTACGTATGTGTTGCTGAATTCTGTTTGCTAGTATTTTAGTGAGGATTTTTGCATCTATATTCATCAAGGATATCAGCCTGTAGTTTTCTTTTTTGGTTATATCCTTACCTGGTTTTGGTGTCAGGATGATGTTTGCTTCATAGAATGAGTTTGGGAGATTTTCGTCTGTTTCAATCTTTTGGAATAGTTTCTAAAGTATCAGTGTCAATTCCTCTTTGAATGTTTGGTAAAATTCTGCTTTGAATCCATATGGTCCTGGGCTTTTCTTTGTTGGGAGCCTTCTGATAACGGCTTCAATCTCCTTTATTGTTATTGGTCTGTTCAAACTTTCTATGTCTTCATTGTACTGTTTTGGAAGCTTGTGTGTGTCCAGAAATTTATCCATTTCCTCCAGATTTTCAAATTTGTTGGCGTATAATTGTTTATAGTAGTCTCGAATGTTTCCTTGTATTTCAGATGAATCAGTTGTAATATCGCCTTTTTCATTTCTAATTTTTGTTATTTGAATCTTCTGTCTTCTTTTTTTTGTTTGCCATGCTAATGGTTTGTCAATTTTATTTATCTTTGCAAAAAACCAACTTTTTGATTCGTTGATCTTTTGTATTTTTTTTGGGGTTTCAATTTCATTAAGTTCTGCTCTGATCTTAATGATTTCTTTCCGTCTGCTAACTTTAGGTTTGGATTGTTCTTGTTTTTCTAGTTCTTTAAGGTGAAGTGTTAGGTTGTTCACTTGTCATCCTTCCATTCTTCTGAGGTGAGCATGTAATGCAATAAATTTCCCCCTTAATACTGCTTTTGCAGTATCCCACAGGTTTTGGTATGATGTATCATTGTTTTCATTAGTTTCAATAAATTATTTGATTTCCTGCTTGATTTCTTCTTGGACCCATATGTCATTAAGTAGAATGCTGTTTAATTTCCATGTGTTTGTATAGTTTCCAGAGTTTCGTTTGTTATTAATTTCTAGTTTTAATCCATTGTGGTCTGAGAAGATACATGGGATAATTCCAATTTTTTTGAATTTATTGAGACTTGATTTGTGACCTAATATGTGATCTATCCTGGAGAATGATCCATGTGCTGATGAGAAGAATGAATATTCTGAGGTTGTTGGGTGGAATGTTCTGTAGATATCTGCCAATTCCAATTGGTCTAGAGTCTTGTTTAGATCTTGTGTTTCTCTGCTGATTCTTTGCCTAGCTGATCTGTCCAATATTGACAGGGGGGTGTTCATGTCCCCTGCTATTATGGTATTAGTGTCTATGTCCTTCTTTAGGTCTAATAGTGTTTGCTTTATAAATCTGGCTCCTACAACATTGGTTGCATCCATATTTATGACTTTTATGTCTTCTTGATGTATCAGTCCTTTTATCATTACGTAGTGTCCCTCATTGTCTCTTTTTATGGTTTTAATTTAAAGTCTATTTTATCAGATATAAGAATAGCTACTCCAGCTCGTTTTTCTTTTCTGTTTGCATGGTAAATCTTTTTCCATCCTTTAACTCTTAGTCTATGTGAGTCTTTATGGGTGAGGTGGGTCTCTTGAAGGCAGCATATAGTTGGGTCCTCCTTTTTAATCCAGACAGCCAGTCTGTTTCTTTTGATTGGGGAATTTAAGCCTTTTACATTGAGTTGTTATTGAAAGGTGTTGATTTATTCCTAGCATTTTATTGGTTGTTTGGTTGTCTTAGGTGTCTTTTGTTCCTTGCTCTCTGATTTACTGTTTGGTTTCTTTGTTTGTTGGTTCCTTAGGTTGTAGATAGTGTTTTTGTTTGCATGTTTTCTCTTCATGAATGCCATTTTTATTACACTAGTGGATTTTGATTTTTCTTGGGTTCTTATGGCAGTGGTAGTTATTTTTCAGGAACCAAACCCAGTACTCCCTTGAGGATTTCTTGTAAGGGTGGTCGTGTGGTAGTGAACTCCCGCAGTTTTTGTTTGTCTGAGAAATATACTATTTGCCCTTCATTTCAGAAGTATTGCCTTGCAGGGTAGAGTATTCTAGGCTGGCGATCTTTGTCTTTTAGTATTTTGAAAATATCATCCCATTCCTTTCTAGCTTTTAGGGTTTGTGATGAAAAGTCTGATGTTAGCCTGATTGGGGCTCCCTTATAGGTGATTTGACGCTTCTCTCTTGCGGCTTTTAAGATTCTCTCTTTGTCTCTGAGTTTTGCCAATTTGACTATAACATGTCTTGGAGAAGACCTTTTTGCATTGAATACGTTTGGAGATCATTGAGCTTCCAAGATCTGAAGATCTGCAATTTTTCCTATATCTGGGAAGTTTTCTGCCACTATTTTGTTGAATATATTTTCAATGCAATCTCCTTTTTCCTCCCCTTCTGGAATACCCATGACTCGGGTATTTGAGTGCTTAAGGTTGTCTGATATCTCTCTCAGATTTTTTCAATGTCTTTGATTCTTATTTCTTTTTTTTGGTCTGCTTGTGTTATTTCAAACAGCCCATCTTCAACTTCAGAGGTTCTCTCTTCAACTTCCGCAAGCCTGTTGGTTAAACTCTCCGTTGCGTTTTTTATTTCGCTGAATAACTTCTCCTGTTCAGGAAGTTCTGCTACAATTTTTTTTCAGGACATTGATTTCCTTGTACATTTCCTTTTTCAGGTCCTGTATACTTTTCCTCATTTCATTATGATGTCTTGCTGAGTTTTCTTGTATTTCATTCAGTTTCCTTAGCATTATCACTCGAAATTCCTTGTCAGTCATTTCAAGGGCTTCTTATTCTATAGGATCTAGAGTTTGAGATTTATTAACTTTTGGTGGTGTACTTTCTTGATTTTTTGTATTTCTGGCATCTTTTTTTTGATATTTATTCATTGTGGCAGGGGGTTTCACAGTCCACAGGTTTGACACTATTGACTAACTAAGATGTTGCTGTGGTTGCCAATTTGGTATGGCTACCTCTGTGACTGCTCAGTTGGCCTCTAGTGCCTTGTGTGTGTGGTTGCCTCGGGTCTTGGGCCTCTCCAGGGAGCCACCTCTCTGGTCAGCTTGGACTTTGCTGGGCTGCTGGATCACGGGGCAGTACCGCAGGGTGTGTGGTCTCTGCTGAGCTTCCGTTTCCTGTGCCGGACTTCTCCCTGTTCTGTGCACTCTGGCCCGGGCTGCTGGGATGCACCGAGGCATGGCAGAGCGTGTGGTCTCTGCAGAGGTTCCCCTTCCCCTACAGGATGTCTCCCTGCTTTGTGCATGCTAGGCCAGGCTTGGGATGGAGCTGGGTGGTGGCAGTGAAGCCTACCTGCTGCTAGATTTCATGGTGGCGGCCCCCCCACAGGGTGTGTGGACTCTACAGAGCTTCTATTTCCCTTGCTGGATGTCTCTGTGCTCCGTGCACATTGGGCTGGGCTGCTGGTTCACACGGCAGCAGTGTGGTCCCTGTGGAGTTCCCGCCTCCCCTGCCGGATGTCTCCCTTCTTCGAGCACAGTAGGTGGGGCTGGGGATGGAGCTGGGTGCCTGCAGTGAGGCCTACCTGCTGGATCATGCATTGGCTGCCCCACAGGGTGTGTGTTTTCTGCCGATTCTCCGGCCTCCCTAGCCAGACATCTCCCCGCTCTGTGCGCACTGGGCTGGGCTGGGAATGGAGCCGGGTGGTGGTGGTGAAGCCTACCTGCTGGATCTCACAGTGGCAGCCCCACAGGGTGTCAAACTCATCTTAATTTAACTAATTATATCTCAATGACCCTATTTTTAAATGAGTCATATTCTGAGGTACTGGAGGTTATTACCTCAATATGTGAATTTTGGATGGACACAATTCAACCCCCAACAATTACTTTTCTGAGCGAAGAAATGGCCATTATATAAATTCCTTGACCAGTCTTCTTATGTGGGCTCATATTCAGGAAAAGATAAGAAGAAAGTAAAAGATAAGAAGGTTGGGTACTGTTAAAGGTAGAGGCTGTGCTTCCAAAGTTGGAAGGGAGACTGTATTTTGGGAATACGAGCATGGGAAGTTATAAAAACAGTGACGAAGAAATACATTTTTCCAGAAGAGAATCAACATGTATTGAAAACTTTAGGCAGTTACTTGATCATCTCACTATTCTGTGGATATGTAACAATAAAAGATGTATTAACTTTATATTATGATATGCTATGTTATTGGATGTTAGTCTCTATGTTTCAAAATACAACTCCTTTAAATTTTATTTTAACTAATGTCAGCAGCCATTCTAGTTATGATCTATAAATTATTTAACTGTAGCACTTTAGGATTTGTTCAGTCTGGGACAACCTCAAAGAGCATATGGAGCACGTCTATTTAGTACTGTAGAACACCTGGCACAAAATATGTGTGGAATGCTACTATAATAAATATACTATTCTAAGTAAAACCTTTGTTAGCTGTTTAACAGGTAGCATCTGTTTTCTTATGGATGTAATGCACAATTAGGCAACCTATAAGGCAATCCCTATGGGAAAAAGACTGTAGAATTATTTACTGAACACTTGAGAGCAAAGCTCTCATTCATTTTTTATTTCCCTAAGTTTCTGTCAATGGTGCGTGTTCAATAAATGTTCACGAAATATTTTGATTGAATGAATAAAAATGGATGAATTATGATGTTAGATAAATATGGTACTCATTTCTAGCCACATTTATTATCAATTCTCTTATATATAGCAAAGTTTAGACTTTGCTACTAGATAATTATGGATCAAATCCTAAACTTGGCACTTAATAGCTGTGCTATTTGTAAGTTACTAAAATATTTGGAGCCTCACTTTTCTTATCTGTCAAAAAGGGATGATAATCCCTCTATCAGAAAGTAAGAGTGAGAAATAAAATTGCTACTTCTTTAATACTGACCATTATTATTATATTTCACGTAGATGAAAACCTAAAGCTTCATAACTAGTCTACATGTATTAATCATGCCTTCCTTCAGTCAATTCTCTACCCAACCGTCAGTGTAACCTCTCTAAAATGAAAATCAAATCATGTATCTCTGTTACTTAAAATCTTCCAGACTTTTCCTATTGTACTAATACCAAAGTCCAGATTACTTGGAGCAAGATAAGATCCTTCACAATCTGACTTTCTCTCTCTCTCTCTTCACTAACAATCCATACTCCAATTTTGCTAAACAATTTACTTTTTCATGTAAGCTCTAGATTCTCTTTTTTCTACAAGTATGTGCATCATGATACATCATCTTCATGCTGGAAGAGAGCTGGCCTCAACCCATCCCATCCTCTTACCAGGTTCTTGACTCTGGCACAGGAAGAATTTGAGAGCTGAGTCACAGTAGAAAGTGAGAACAGGTTTAATGTAACAAATAAGAGATACAGATTTCACAGACAGAGTGCTACCTAGCTCCAGAGACTGAGCAGGGCCCACACCAAGTTTAATACAGAAGTAAGAAATACACACTTAAAGTTTAGTACAGAATGCAGGCTGGCCCAAGAGTGAGCAGCTGCTCACTAAAAGTAAGTTTGATGCAAAAAGAAAGAAATACACACCCCATAGGCAGAGTGTGGGCTTGCCCCAGAGAGAGTGAGCAAAATCCCTGCCTTCTGCTGGGATTCAGCTTTTATAGTTTCACTATCTAATACATATTCATAATGTCTAATGAATATTTAACTATAGCGGTGGTTCCAGTTATGCAACATAGTCTTGAACATGCTTAGTTGGCCTCCTTTTAGGGCATGTTCATTGGTCAAATTCTATCACATGCACTGAACATATTCAAGAAGATTCTGTGCTCTTTGACTCCTGCAGTGGAAAGTCATTCAAAGGACAAACTCCCTTCCACTGAGCATGCTTGGTCACTGTGGTCATATAAGCCTGTAAAAATTCCTTTTACTGAGCATGCTCAGCTACTGGATTTGCATAAGCCAGCCTCTTGTGGTCTCAGTCTCCCTGTGTCCATACTCAAAATAGGTCTAACAAGCAAGAGTAACTCTCTTCTAAGTGATGGCCTAGAGGAGGGGCCCAAGACTTTGGGGAGTGGCTTGAAACCCAGAGGTGTGTTCTGAAACCTGAACCCAGGGAAACGGAGGACCTCCTTCTCAATCTGGCTTTAATAGTTAACCTTCCAGACCTCCTTTTCTTTACACCTTCACCTACTTTTCCTTTTATCCCTGATTCACTTGATTAAATCTGAGTTTTCTTTCAAGTTGGATTTACTTGAAAATGACCTTGGGGAAATACATGAGTTCCTCATGACTGGTTCATGTATTTCTCCTATAGGCCCTCCGGCATTTTGGGCTTCATCTGATTGTAGCATTGACCATATGGTATTCAAGTCTCCCATTTGCTTCTCCTTACAAAACTTTACTATATGCTTATACCCCTTGTGTAGTCCCTGATACCTCATATGTGATGAATAGGTATTTATTAAATAAATGAATGAAAATAGGATGGGGTTTGTAAAAACCAGGGTACTGTTTTGGCATATAATAGGCATCAAGGATAAACAAAATTCCATTTTGAATTTTAGGTCTATAAACTATTAGAAGCACTTTTATAATAACTGGTGCAGGAGAGAGATAAGAAACATTGCTTTTTCAAATACTGAATGTTATCCTGAGCTTTTTATAGCACGTAGGTGTAGAAATCTAGTGAAAGGCAAGAAAAAATTTTTGAAAAAGTTAAGTGTATTTTAACTTCAGTGCTATCTAATGTTACTGACTCCAAACTAAATTTGTAAACTGTAATTTCCTGCACTAACTAAATCTTATGATTGTTTTCAATATGTAAGATATATTTCACAAAATTTGATATGTGTACAAATATTAAAATTGAGTTTCAGGGTCTTATGGTAAGTTTGATAACAAGAGAATCACAGTACTTTACCCTGAAGGGCAGCAATCCACAACAGTGAAAACCCTCACTTCTGAGAAAGTCACAAAGAAGAATCCAGTTTATTCTTGTTTGACACTTTTGCCTTAACTAGTAAAAGCTTTTTAATTTTAGTTACCTTTTTTTTTTTTGTTATCTTACTGGGTGTATTTAGTCTCACTAGCACAGAAGAGATGGAAATTATAATTCAGTGTTTGAATAAGTGATATTCCTCTAGATCCAGGTGATAAGCATTTTGCCTATTTAATTATAGATGATTCCCTTCCCATAGGGATACTCATGTTTCCAATATCATCCTTTCCTTTCTTATATCATACATTCTTTTCCTTCTAATATTCAGTTTCTTAGAATCTAACAAAAACTAGTTTCTTTTTCTTTCTTTTGGTCTATGCAAATTTTATAACCCTGAAATGCTAAATTTTCTAAAATATAACTTTTATCACCAGAAAATTGTCCAAAGCTATCATGTCTTAAACAGACAATACTAATTCTTGCTCTACTTCAGAGAAGTGTTGTTCAGTCTTGGCTACACATTAGAATCACTTGGAGAGCTTTTTAAAGAGACAAATGTTTGGGCAACATACCAGACCAATTAAATTGCAATCCCAGTGGGTGGGACTGACGCATGGATATTTCTTTTAAACTCCCTCAAGTGATTATAAAGTGCAGCCAAGAATAAGCACCAGCGTCTTAGCACCTATATCTAGTTAAAAACCAAAATCACAGAAAAATAAAATAGTACAATAATTTTGGAGGAAAAAACTAACACAAAATCACTTGTCCATATTTTTATTCCAACCAACTAGTGCCTCAGAAGGTTCTGATACTTCTGAATTTTCTCATCCTTTTTACCCCTTTTGTAAAAAAACCTTTTTTTCTCCTGATTAAAAAAAAAAAAAAAAAGAGCGATGCCAAAAAGTGCAAGGAAGAAATTAAAAGGCACATATAATCCCACTGTCTAGAGTAAGGGAACATTGTTAAAATTTTCACACACACAGAATTTTAAATTTTTCAGTAAGCCCAATTACTGTATACTGTTGTACGAGTACAGGTCTCTGTTCATTGCCATTTTAGGATTAAATCAAGCTGGAGGAGATATCAAGAGTTTGTCTGGTTTCAACTTCTAGTTTTATTAAAGTAAGATTAAAAAAAAAATCCAAAATCTAAAACTACACAACAGACAGGCAAAATAACTTTCTCAAAGACACACAGCTAGGGAACCAAATTTCCCATCTCTTCCTCACTGCAGTTTATATCACAGTGTCTTGTATTTTGAATTACTAGAAACATTTTCATCCTCATAAAATTACTTTGAGGTGTGGGGAGGGGAAGAGGGTAGTCAATGGATACAAAACTGAGGAGAGATAGGAAGAATAAGATATAGTGCATTATAGCAATATAGGGAGACTACAGTCAACAACAAATTACTGTATAATTTTAAGTAGCCAGTTGAGAGGATGTTGAATGTTCCCAATACAAAGAGGTGACCAATGTTGGAGGTGATAGATATGCTAAATACCCTGACATGATCATTGCACACTGTGTACTGTATCCAAACATCAAAACGTGCTTTATAAACATAGACAATTACCATGGGTGAATTAAGAAAAAGTAAAAAGAAATTTCAGAGACAGAAATAAATTAGAGTTTACCAGAAACAGGGATGGAGGGGGGTTTGGGTTGATATGGCGAGGAATAATGAGAAGTTAGAGTTTAGTGGGTATAGAGTCTATGTTTAGGATGACAAAAGTATTTTGGAAATAGGTAGAGGTAGTACTCACACAGCATTGTTAATTTAACTAATTTCACATAACTGTATGTTTAAAAATGCTTAAAATGGCAATCCTTATGTTACATATGTTTAATCACAATAAAAAAATGGAAAAAATTACCTTGAATTTATACTACCTTCTTACTAGATACTAATATAATTTTAAAATGTCTGTAAAATCATTCCTGTCTCTATCTAAACCCTTGTCATTTGTATTAATATTAAAACTGTTTTCTTGCTAATTCTTGTAAAGACTAGATTTCTTACACCCTTATTAATTTCATCCTTTGACCTGAAGTTCAGTTTTTAGTCTTTCTGTGTCCATTGACCCTAAGTACTAGGACAGTCACTTAAGTCGCTAAATACTAGGACCATATCCTCAGAATCCGGCGAGCTCATATTTCTAATCCTGGGCCCTAAATCGGACCAGTGACTGCTCATCAGTCATCCTAGGAATATCATAATAAAAACTGCCTCCTATTCTATTAGCAAGCTCACTTGTAATTAATGAAAAATCAGGCCATTGTGTCAAGTAAGTGATAGCTTGCAATGAATTCCGTAAAGAATTTCAGGAGTTCATTCATACCCATTTTAATTATAACTGTGTAGTAGGGTCAAATTTTTTCCTTACAAAATAAGTGATTTCCTACTTATTGTAGAGTTCTAAAAGTTAAAATTTAAATAAGACTGACTCCTAATGTTATAGTGACCCTAAATAAAGTTCAATTAAACCCAAGTTTTGAGTAAATTATTTCCAAATTGGTTTAAAAGTTAATGAGATAATAATCACCCAGGAGGGAACAGCATGGTAGTAATAGAGTAAAACAGCAGCAGCCTGGCTAGCTTGTATGTTTTCATCTTATTCCAGTTCTCATGCATGCTTAATTGACTTAAAACATTACGGTTCAAATGAACTCAAGGTCACTAAATATGTCTATAATGTGGATAAAATTGAATTACATCTGGAGTGTTTGAGGTACAAATATGTGAACATAGTTGAAGCAATGTGAGAAAAAATGCTAATTTCTCATATTACACAGTTGGACATGAATATTGGTTCAGTTACCCTAATAGAATGTCAGGAGACTTGGGAAGTTTATTCAACCAAGTTAATAGCATAATTACTAAAAAGCCATAGTTTGATAGAGCTTTTATTAACACATGAATGATTACCCCCTCAAAAGCTGAGGAAGGCAGTTTTTCCTTTTAAATAATTACTTTCAAAAAATAACATGATAAAAATTGATAATAGAAAATGTGGGAAATACACAAGTAAGACAATAAAAATCTCCTGTGTTACACCATAACAAAGCAATGACCATTAACACTTTGGATTTTTAGTCCTTTTCCTCCTATGTATTTAAAACTGATTTTATATTGGATATACTTTTTTAAAGTAATCTGATTTTTTTTTTAACTTATTCTGTTAGGAAGAGTGTTTTATGTCATATTTTAAACTGATCTTATGGTTCTTTAACTATTCTCATAGCTTTTATTCTGCATACAAAAGAACAAATCAAAAAAGAAAGAGTGAAAGCTTTAAGTATCTAATATTAAGGATTCCATATAACAACAGCTTACATACTATAAAAGAAAAACTGTGAAAAAAGAATTTGCAACACATATAACAAGCATAGGGAAAAATGTTCTGAATATATGAAAAGCTTTCTTACCAGCACTAAAATTGTGAGACTCATAAGAAAAGAGATGTGTACATATATACTACCTGTTCTTTTATAGTATATGTTTCTATCTTGTTCTAAATAGCAATAAATTTCAACAAATGGTGCTGGTATAGTTGGATGGCCCTGTGCAAAATGTGAACCTCAACCTTTATTCAAGTTTTTGTTAATATACAAAAATGAACCCAAAATGGATCATAGAACAAAATTTAAAAGCTAAAACTGTAAAACCCTAGGAGAAAACATAGGGGATCTTGGGTTTGGTAAAGATTTTCTTAAAAAAAAATGAAGAACAAACTACAAAAGAAAAAAAAAAACCCAATAAATTGAAGTTTAAGAAAAATTTGCAATTTGAAAGACATTGTTATGAAAATGAAAAGGTAAGCCACAGATTGGGAGAAATTATTTGTAGAATATACATCTAACAAAGGACATGTATTTAGAATATATTAAAAAATTCATAAATTAACAATAAGGGAACAAATTATTCAATTAAAAAATGGATAAAAGATTTGAAAAGATACTTCGCCACATGTTGATAGCAAATAGCACATGAAAAGATGCTTACCATACCACTATAGATACCACTAAATAATCACTAGAATGGCTAAAACTAAGAAGACTGATCATCTCTCTGCTGATGAGAATGTAAAATGGTACAAGCAGTTTGGAAAACAGATTTTTAATTAATTTTCTTAAAAAGGTATGTGATATCATTTTTGTGATATTATGGCCAAACATATATAACTTATTTCATCCATGCAAGAACTCTGGACAAAACCAAACTGAAAGACATTCTACAAAATAACTGATCATCATTGTTTCAAAAGTGTAGGGATCATGAATGAAAGGACGGTCTAAAGACCTTTTTCAGACTGGAATAATCTAAGGAGAAATGACAACTACATGTGTTATGGGACCCTCAATAAATTCCTGGAACAGTAAAGGATATTAACAACAATAAAAGAGGTGAAATTCAAATTAGGTCTTATTTTTGTTATTATATTGTGCCAGTGTTATTTTCCTGCTCTTGATAATTGCACTAAGGTTATATAACATATTAAAGTTAGGGAAATTGGGTGACAGATGTAAAGGAATTCTTTGTACCATTTTCACAACTTTTCTATAAGCTCAAAGTTAGTTCAAAATAAAAAGTTAAAGAAACTTACAATGAAAAATTAAATATATACCAACCATATAACCCAGCCATTCCACTCCTAGGTATTTACCCAGTAGAAATAAATGTATATTTCTAATATAAAGACTTATACACTAATGTTTATAGCAGCTTTTTTTGTAAGAGCCAAAAACTGTAAACATGTACAAAACAGAAAAACTGAAAATATGTACAATTTCAAGTATATCAATTATACCTCAACAATGCTGTTTAAAATAAAAATACCAGTGGTATTTTTTCAGTCTCTTAAACTGGAAACTCTTGGGACAATTGGATAAACTGAATTCCCAGGTTAGGCTTTTTGAGATTTATGTCTGAGATACTCAATGCTAATTTCTGATTTTCTAAATATGCTTATGTGCTGTATACTACGAAAATCCATGTTATTAGCTTCCTAATTACATTTTTTTTTGGTTTATACAGAGAGATTTATGATGCTTAATCAACTATTTGGAGGATGTAGTGTTTATATTTTTAGAAAAAGTTTGAATCCACATTTAGTGCAATTCATTTTTCTATTTTATCATAAATTACTTCTTTATAAGAACTAATTGGTTAAGAAAGAAGAAAATAAAAAATAAATCCCAATTTTAGAAGTTTTATGTTGAAATTTTCCCATCATTATTTCAAATGGTCATCCTATTCTCTTACATTTATTGTGCTTTTATTATTTTCTAACAATTTAATTTAATTTCAATGAACACCAAACAACTTAAACACATACATGATTTAGAGATATTCATATACTGTTTACAAGCTAAAAATTTAGTAACAAAGTTTAGTCTATAAGATGATATTTAAAGTTCATAAAGAAGAAGGATATACTACTTAGAGAAAGATTGTAAAGATTGGATTAAGTCATCTGGATACTTACATTTACACAAATTATTACCCTGTGGCATGGGATCCCTACGATTCCTTTGATCCTCAGATAACATGTTTGAGTTCAAATTTTATTTTTAAGACTTAGTTTTCAATATGCATAATTTTCATCCCAAATTAAGTAAGTATTGGAATATTATAATGTCTAAGATTCCCCCCTAAATTTATTCTACCCTCCCATCAATATGTGACCTCAAATCACAGACTGAACTTTTTCAGTAATTTATCACACTCCTCACTTAAGGACAATTTTTAAAAACATTTTTTTCTAGAAGTTACTCATGTACTCACTTGGAACTCTCTTTATGAATAATACATTTATTTACTTCATTTTGAATTTTCTTTGTATTTCAGTGAACATTTTGTGACCATCCTATGAGGTCTGATTAAAATAATATTTGATTTTCACAAACTATCCTAAAATACTCACTCCAATCAATGTTGTCCTCTAAAAGTAATACCTTGGAAGCTCAACACTCCAATATTGCTGCCATTATTTGGAGTATTTTCAACCTCCTGTTTTAAAATTATCTGCAAAGGCCAAGTTTCTGTTAAAAAAATTATCAATTACTCTTTATTCTTTGATGTTTTAAATTATTTGAATTTAATGAAAAAGTAGGAGTAATCTAATGTAGGTAATTTTGATATAATAATACATTTCATTTTGAACAAGATATTACAATGAAACTGTATTCCATTACTTAAAAAAATTTAGAACATATTGTAAACAGAAGTATTGTAGAATAAAGACATTGCTTTTAAATATGAGATCTTTGAAGAGAAGCGCTCTCTTAGAGTAGGTTCTGTAATATTTCATTTAAAACAGTTTCATTATGTGATAACACTCGGTTCAGATGGAAGGCTGCATTGTGCTACATGGAATCTAAAAAAGTCATGCATTTGTCCAGACTTGTCTGAGGAATTTGGAGTACTTGAAATTTTCTCAAAGACCTATAACATTTAAATATATCTATAAATATATTTATCTAAATAAATCATAAAAATATGTATAAAATATAACATACACACCCACATACCTATACACACACATATATAAATCAAGTAGTAGTGTGTCTGGAGAAATGTAAAACATATATGTCTCTTTCCTTATTGGTATATTTTTCTTTTTTTCTCATAATCTTTTGTCTGATCTATATTTTGTGTAAATCTCATTAATGTCAGAGAGATTTAAATTTGAAAACCTGGTTCTGTTATTAGCTATCGGATCTTGACAACGTTATCTAAATTTGAGTCTTAGATCTGCATTTGTAAATTGGAAATAATATTTCCTTCCTTATTTGAGGACTGGATAAGAGAATGGGTGTAAGTTGACTAATAGAGTGCTGATTATACAGCAGAGACTGAACACATTTCTTCTCTCCATGTTCCTATCATTTCTGTTTCACCCATATCCAAGGTGACTAGTGTTTGTATTTGGATATTTGAACTCCATGAAACTTTCCTTTTAGTGACATTGGCTTTACTTTCCAAAATATCTCCTCTCTTCTTTGCTGTTGTTTGGGTAAATTTTACCCCCCCCCGTGATGAAAGATTAATTGATCTATTCCTGTCTTTTATTTTATAAAAGGGGTACAAAGGGAAAAAGTAATTCAAGTGATTGTATTTTGTAAAAAGAATTATGAAAACTTCTGGGGAAAAAAAAGGAGTACAAATGAGTATAGGAAAAAAAGTTTTCTAAAGGAGAATCACTTAATGATGAATGGAGATCATTAGGAGATCAAAAAAGTAATATTAACATTCTCTTATGCCAATGTGACTTTCAAAAACACTATAGTTCGAGCATATGAGTTCTACTATATAATGTAGTGGCTTAATCAATCCCTGCAAACCGTTTATGAATCTACAAATATAGGACAAATGTAATTTATGTAGGTATTAAAATTAATTCTGATCCTAAAATAAATTTTGCATCATTGCAGCATTTCTTATTATTCTTATTTCTTATTATGATTATTATCCTTATTTTCTCAGCATATGCTAAAATGTATATGCTAAGGAAATGATGAATCAATATATGAATATTTTGAGAACTTTCCTACAGTGCTTTCTAGAAAGGTTTATCTGATTTACCACGGAGTCAAGTTTTACTAAATGAAGCTAATTTCATTTTATTATTCAGATCTACCATTTTATTTTATAATAATCTATTAAATTTTACTTTATATACCATTTTTTAGATTTAATCTTACAATTTAGGAGAAAAATTATATTTGAGAAATCCTCATTTTATTGAATTTTAGTTCTAAGGAATCACTTTTTCAAATAGAGGAAAGTAAATGCCTTGAGGCATGAAGCCTGGTAAGGAATTTAGAGTAGGTGTTTTTGTGCTTTTAGAATATACATCTCTGTTTACTGTGGGAAAAATGAGTTATATTTCTGAGAGTTTGAAAAGAAAAAAATTTTAATTTTCTTTAAAAGAAGGCTTTGCTCACAAAATGGACTGGGAATGTAATTTTTGTAGCTGAGTTAGCTTCCTGTGTGAGCCAATTTGATGCGCCAGTGGCTTGGAGAAACTTAGTCATTGTATCCATGGATGTCTGCATGTCTTGCTACCAGAGGCACTGACTGTATTTGTTCTAGACTACCTTTTCAGGGTTGTCTGTAGAGTGAACAGGAAAGTTGTGTCTCACATTGGAGCAAAGGGAAAGTTTGTTTACAGCCTTGGAAAATAGAGATAGTATCTCCTTCCAGAGCAAAGATCAGCTATGCTTTTTAGTATAATAAAGATAATGTTGACTCCTGGAGCAAATGAACAGGCATGCTTTCTGCTCATTATAAAAGATTTGTGTTCCGTAAATACAGAGCTTACTTCTTGTAATACAACCCACAGTATGCAGGTGTAACCTGGTATTCTTCATTTCACATTGTGGGAGTTGGGGCTCGGAAATGGCACTGGGAAGTGCAGATACTCTGGCCACTGCTATTGCTGTGTGTTTTAATAAAACTTCATCCAACATAGGAGTTTCATGTCATCTCTCAGCATCCGTACTGTGGAAAGCAAATATGTTAGCTTACAAGTAGGTTAGCCTCTTAGATCTTTAACAGTTTTGGTGATAAGAATCAGATTCTGATAGAGACATGTGTTTCTGGAATAGAAAGAATGAAATTTTCATAGACCAAGTAATGGTATTGGAGGGAAGCCCACATGTATTTGTAGTGAGCATGAGACCACTTTACGGCCAACTGGGAAATAAGTGATCCTTTATCTTATTGCCCGATAATAAGGAGGAATTGAGTATGTGTTTATAGAACAAATATCAGGAGGTAGGTTCAGCTGATCAAATGATCAAATATCATCATGTCATCAATATATTTTTTGTTTGTTTTTTTATTGTTTTTTATTTTTTTCATATCGTAAGTATATTGTCCAGTACTGGTAAGGCTATAGATGGCACTGCTTTGTTCAGACCTTGATAATCTATAGTAAGCTTTCATAAGCCATCTGCCCTTATCACAGACCACACAGGGCTGTGATGCAGAGAATTAGTTTGTATCAACACTTCTGTTTCTAACGTGTCACTGAGTAAAGATGTAATCTCTTTTTTCTCGCTAGGTAGTCTGTATTGCTTAAAATGAACAAAAGGTATAGGCTTGAAGGCTCCCATTTAATATTGGCTGAGGGGCAATTTTTTGGGTCATGTTTAAAATATCAGGTAGGGGATCATTTCCCAATCAGACATAATATCCATTTTAAGAATGCATTCAGGTAAATAAGATGCAATTACCTCACAAAGTATTTGTTCAAATAATCTAATTTACATCCAAATTTTTACTTCAACTCTATCCACAGAAACATCCTCATATTCTCCCTATCTAACGATGGTTTCTTTTAGAAATGCCCTGATTGTTGCCAATTCTTTTCCAGGTTGGGGGCTTCCTTGCCAATCTGAAGGTCAGCTTCAGGTCTATTCCATTCTACCAACTCATGCTAAGATTTGTTATGGGTGGGCAAAAGTCTTTCCCCCTTCCAGGCAACAATTACAGAAATGTGCATCTACACTGAGTATGAAAAGAGAAAATCTCTCACCACTATTGGCAGAAACCAGGAAAATGGTTAGAAATTCACCTGTGGCCAAACCTAGGGTACGGTATGCAATGCTTGTTAAGTAACAAAGGCAACAGCTGGCTGTCTTGTGAATCAATCCCCCTAACATGCCACCCTGAAGTCTATGCAGAGAGAGTAGTAAAAGGTCTGGGTATTGTTTGTTTGTTTGATTGTTTTTTGTTTTTGTTTTTTGCAGTGGATACTAGATGCTATAAGGAAACTTTGACACTTTTGGAGAGATATCCTGAAAGAAATAAACTAACAATAGGTGAGTAGTTGACTAGTATTTGGACTCTTACTTCCTTTGACTGAATTAATTAATTAACTCCGAGAGTTTTTTTGTAGAGGCTTTAGGCTGTTCAATATATAGGATCATGTCATCTGCAAACAGGGACAGTTTGACTTCATCTTTCCAATCCGGATGCCCTTTATTTCCTTCTCTTCTCTGATTGCTCTGGCTAGTACTTCCAACACTATGTTGAATAGGAGTGGTGAGAGTGGGCATCCTTGTCTAGTTCCTGTTCTTAAGGGAAAAGCTTTCAGCTTTTCCCCATTCAGGATGATATTGACAGTGGGCTTATCATATATAGCTTTAATTATGTTGAGATACTTTCCATCTAGACCTAACTTGTAGAGAGACTTTATCATGAATGAGTGTTGAATTTTATGAAATGCTTTTTCAGCATCTATAGAGATGATCATATTGTCCTTGTGTTTGATTTAATTGATATGGTGTATCACATTTATTGACTTGCATATGTTGAACCAACCGTGCATCCCTGGGATGAATCACAATTGATCATGGTGTATAATTTTGCATATGTGTTGCTGTATTCTGTTAGCTAGTATTTTATTGAGGATTTTTGCATCTATATTCATCAAGGATATTGGCCTGTAGTTTTCTTTTTTTGCTGTATCTTTTTGAAACTGGTGATTTTTGCTTCGTAGAATGAGTTTGGGAGAAATGCCTCTGTTTCAATCTTTTGGAATAGTTTGTAGAGAACTGGTGTCAATTCCTCTTTGAATGTTTGGTAGAATTATGCTGTGAACCCATCTGGTCCTGGGCTTTTCTTTGTTGGGAGCCTTTTGATAACGGCTTCAATCTCTTTTATTGTTATTGGTCTGTTCAGATTTTCTACATCATCTTGGCTCAGTTTTGGTAGTTTGCGTGTGTCCAGAAATTAAATCATTTCCTCCAGATTTTCAAATTTGTTGGCATATAGTTGTTTATAGTAGTCTCTAATGATTCCTTGTATTTCAGAGGTATCAGTTGTAATATCATCTTTTTTGTTTCTAATTTTTGTTCTTTGGGTCTTCTCTCTTCTTTTTATAGTCAGCCTTGCTAATGGTTTGTCAATTTTATTTATCTTTTCAAAAAACCAACTTTTTGATTCGTTGATCTTTTGAATTGTTTTTTGGTTTTCAATTTCATTCAGTTCTGCTCTGATCCTAATGATGTCTTTCCGTCTGCTAACTTTAGGTTTGGATTGTTCTTGTTTTTCTAGTTCTTTAAGGTGAAGTGTTAGGTTGTTCACTTGCCATCTTTCCATTCTTCTGAAGTGAGCGTTTAATGCAATAAATTTCCCCCTCAATACTGCTTTTGCAGTATCCCACAGGTTTTAGTATGATGCATCATTGTTTTCATTAGTTTCAATAAATTTTTTGATATCCTGTTTGATTTGTTCTTGGACCTATATGTCATTAAGTAGAATGTTGTTTAATTTCCATATGTTTGTATAGTTCCCAGAATTTCATTTGCTATTGATTTCTAATTTTAGTCCATTATGGTCTGAAAAAATACATGGGGTAATTGTAATTCTTTTGAATTTGGTGAGACTTGATTTGAGACCTAACATGTGATCTATCCTGGAGAATGATCCATGTGCTGATGAGAAGAATGAATATTCTGAGGTTGTTGGATGGAATGTTCTGTAGATATCTGCCAAGTACAATTGGTCTAGAGTGTTGTTTAGATCTTGTGTTTCTCTGCTGATTCTTTGCCTAGATGATCTGTCCATTATTGACAGTGGGGTGTTCAGGTCCCCTGCTATTATGGTATTAGTGTCTATTTCCTTCTTTAGGTCTAATAGTGTTTGCTTTATAAATCTGGCTGCTCCAACATTGGGTGTGTATATATTTATGATTGCTATGTCTTCTTGACAGATGAATCCTTTTATCATTATGTAGTGGCCCTCATTATCTCTTTTTAATTTAAAGTCTATTTTATCAGATATAAGAATAGCTACTGCAGCTTGTTTTTCACTTCTGTTTGCATGGTAAATCATTTTCCATCCTTTCACTCTTAGTCTATGTTTGTCTTCATAGGTGACGTGAGTCACTTGAAGGCAGAGTATAGTTGGATCCTCCTTTTTAATCCAATAGGTCAGTCTGTGTCTTTTGATTGGGGAATTTATTCCTTTTACATTAAGAGTTGTTACTGAAAAGTGTTGATTTACTCCTAGCATTTTATTGATTTTTGTTTGGATGTCTTAAGTGTCTTTTGTTCCTTTCTTTATGATTTACTGTTTGTCTTCTGTATTTGTTAGTTTCTATGGTTGTAGATAAACTTTTTTTTTTCTCTTCATTGTTGGCATTTTTATTTTATTAGTGGGTTTTGATTTTTCTTGAGTCTTTATGGCAGTGGTAGTTATTTTTCAGGTACCAAACCCAGTACTCCCTTAAGAATTTCTTGTAAGGGTTGTTGTGTGGTAGTGAACTCCTGCAGTTTTTGTTTGTCTGAGAAATATACTATTTGCCCTTCATTTTGGAAGCATATAGTATTTTGAATATATCATCCCATTCCTTTCTGGCTTTTAGGGTTTATAATGAAAAGTCTGATGTTAGTTTGATTGGGGCTCCCTTATAGGTGACTTGATGCTTCTCTCTTGCAGCTTTTAAGATTCTCTCTCTGTCTTTGAGTTTTGCCAATTTGACTATGACATGTCTTGGAGAAGACCTTTTTGGGGTGAATACAATTGGGGATCTTTGAGCTTCCTGTATCTGAAGTTCTGTGTCTTTTCCTATACCTGGGAAGTTTTCTACCACTGTTTTGTTGAATATGTTTTCAGTGCAATCTCCTTTTTCCTCCCCTTCTGGAATACCCATGATTTGGATACTTGAGGGCTTAAGGTTGTCTGTTATCTTTCTTAGGTTTTCCTCAATGTTTTTAATTCTTTTTTCTTTTCTTTTCTTTTTTTTTTTTGTCTGCCTGTGCTATTTCAAACAGCCCATCTTCAAGGTCAGAAATTCTCTCTTCTGCTTCTTCAAGCCTGCTAGTTAGACTATCAGTTGTTTTTTATTTTATTGAATGAATTATTCAGCTCTGCAAGTTCTGCTACATCCTTTTTCAGGGCATTGATTTCCTTGTACATTTCTTCTTTCACATCCTGTATACTTTTCCTCATTTCATCATGTTGTCTAGCTGAGTTTCTTGTATCTCATTTAGTTTCCTTAGAATTATCACTCAAAATTCCTTGTCAGTCATTTCAAGGGCTTCTTGTTCTCTAGGATCTAGAGCTTGAGAGTTATTATTACCATTTGGTGGTGTACTTTCTTGATTTTTCGTATTTCTGGTATCTTTCCTTTGACCTTTAGTCATTGTGGCAAGGGATTTCATGGTCCACTGGTTCAACACTATTGTCTGGCTAGGATCCTGCCAGGGCTGCCAATTTGGCATGGCTGCCTCAGTGTCTGCTTATTTGTGCACTGGCGCCTCAGGCACATGGTTGCCATGGGTCTCAGGTCTCTCCAGGGGGTGCATGTCTGGTTTGCGCACACTCAGCCAGGTTGGGTATGGGGTCCTGCAGGGGTGATGCCTACCTGCTTGGTTGTGTGCTGGCACCATGGGGGCATGGTTGCCGTGGGTCTCGGGCCTCTCTGGGGGGCACCTCTTTGTCAGCATGCACTCGGCTGGGCTAGGGATGGGGTCCAGTGGCCCAATTTCTCTTTTAGTTGGAAGGCAATCTAAAAAACTTATTGCAATTTTCTAAATTTTCTGTCAGGAAATTCTCCTATGCCTTGCTTGAGTCACTCTATGTCAGATTTTCTTCTTCCTGAGTTCATGACTATGAAGAAAAGTTCCATGATAGGCTGTCTATAAATTGGATGGTGGTAACGTGGCTCTGTCCAAGTCCAACGGCCTCAAAACCAGGGAAGCTGATGGTATTCTTGGTGTAAGTTCTGGAACCCCAAAGCTGAAGAGTCTTGAGCTTTGATATCCATGGACAGGAGAGAAGAGTGTATCCCAGCTCCAGCAGATTGGGAGAACTTGATTTTATTTTTGACTCATTGCTTGTTCATTGGGGTATTTTTTAATTTCCCCATATTTGTGAATTTTCCATTTTTTTCTCTTATTGTTGATTTCTAGTTTCATACAATTTGAGGTTAGAAATGATACTTGGTATGATTTCAATCTCCTTATATTTTTCAAGACTTATTTTCTGGCTGAACATATGATCAATCCTGGAGAATGTTCTGTGTGCACTGAAAAAGAATGTGTATTCTGCTGCTGTAGAATGTTCCGTAGGTGTCTGTCTGTTTCTTCTGCTCTATAGTATTGTTTCAGTATTCTGTGTCCTTATTGACTTCTGTCTGAATGATCTATCCATTGTTGCAGATGGGATAGTGAAGTCCCCTACTATTATTGTATTGCTGTCTATTTCTCCTTTCAGTTCTATTAGTATTTGCTTTATATATTTAAGTGCTATGATATTGGGTGCTTATATATTTATACTGTTTTATCCTTTTGATGATTGGCCACTTTATCCTTATATTACTACCTCCCTTGTCACTTGTAACTGTTTTTGACTTAAAGTTTATTTTGTCTAAGTATAGCCACTCCTTCTCTATTTTGGTTACCATTTGCGTGTTTCTGGCTCAAGAACAGATGCATGGCTGGTAGATAGACTCCCTCCATGACCAGTTGATCTCAGCGTAGGGTCGTCTTCACTGCCTCTCCTAAGTATGCCATGCCTGGTGTCCAGAGTGCACAGGATTCTATGTAGCCTTCCCACTTGTGGTCTTGCCACCTCAGGTCCCTGCATATGAAGAGTACTAGTTTCTGCCACATAAGGAAATAGCACACTCCCATTTCTTTTCCCATGTCTAGGAGCTATAACTATTTCTTGTGTCTAACCACTGGTCCCCAATCCTTACAGCCTGTAGTGGATTGGATTATGTTCTCCCAAAACTCCCTGAAGCTTGAATTGTGTGCCCCAAGTTTTATGTGTTAGAAACTTAGCCCTCATTGTGACTGTTAGGAAGGTGGGAAATCCTATTATGGTAATTGAAGAGGTGATTGGATTGTAGGACCGTGCAGTAGTGAATTGATTAAAAATGGTGGTTGGGGCATGGTTCTGAAGGCAAAGTTCTGAGAAGAGAAGAGTCTGTCTCTCTGCTCTCTCTACTTCCACCACCTTGAAATGTGAGACCCCTGGGTCACTGTCACTACTACCAGATGGACTTTGGACTTCCAGCCTGAGAAACTGTAAGCAATAAATGTTGTTTTTCTTTATAAATCACCCAGTTTCAGGTATTTTGTTATAAGGAACAAAAATGGACTAATACAGAAAATTGTTACCAGAGAAGTGGGGTGTTTATTATAACAAATGCTTGCAAATGTGGAAACAGCTTTGGAACTGGGTGTTGAGCAGAGGCTGGAGAAATTTGGAGGAACCAGCTAGAAAAAGCCTAGAAAATGGTGAAAGTTTGGAAGACAAAAAAAAAAAAAAACCCATGGAGTGTTTTAGAGATTGGTTAAATGGTGGTGACCAGAATGCATATGGAAATATGGCTAGTAAAGGCCATTCTAAAGAGGTCTCAGATAGAAATAAGAAGGAGTTTTTCAGAAACCAGTGTAAAGATCAACCTTGCTATGAATTGGTAAGGAACTTTGCTGCATTGTGTCCATGCCTTAGGACTTTGTGGAAGTTGGAACTTAGGAGCTGTGAACCAGCATGTTTGGCAGAAGAAATTTCTAAGTAGCAAAACATTCAGGAAGCTGCATGGCTACTTGCAACAATCTACACAGAGTTATGGCAACAAAAGCATGAGGTAAAGCCGGAATTTATAATTCAAAAGAAAGCAGAGGGCAAAAAATTGGAAAACTTTCAGCCTGGCCACAAAAGCAAGGGTGTAGCCCTGGGGCCCTTTGTTAAAGTTATGAGTATAGAAGAAAGGGGTTACCAAGAGAAGGGAAAAAGACTTTAAAGCATTTAAGAGATCTTGGAGACCAAGTCTTCCATTATAGGCCCAAAGGCCTAGGGAGACAGAATGGTCTTGGGGAACAGACCTGAGGTGTCTTCCACAGGTTCGATACCCAGGACCATCTCGGGAAGCTGCTTCCAGCAGCAGCACCTCGGCTGCTTTGGCTGCTCCAGCCATGGCTAAATTGGCCCCAGGTGTGGCTGGACTCACAGTTTTGAAAGACACAAGTCCGAAGTCTTGGCAGAATCCATGTAGTGTTAGGTCTGCAGGTTCACAGAATGCCAGAGCTGGGAAGACTTGGGAGCCTCCAACCTGATTTCAAAGATGTATGGAAAAGTACAGGGGACCAGGAAGAAATCTTTGGCAAGGGCGGAGTCATCACAAAAAGCCTTCACTAGAGCAATGCTGAGCGAAAACGTGGGGTCAGAGTTGCAGCAGAAAAACCCCATCAGCTCCATGCCTAGTGAAGCTGTGAGAGTGGAACTGCCATGGAGACCCCAGACCTGTGGAACTACCAGAGTGGAACGACAGCCTGGGAGAGCTGAAGTGTGGCCTGAGACCAGAAAAGCCATAGGAGCAGAGCTGCCCAAGGACTTGGAGACTCAACCCCTTGCCAGCATGCAGAGGACATAAAACATGGAGTCAAGGTACCTGAAAAGTTTGGATGTGTTGTCCCCCAGCAAAACTCATGTGGAAATCTGATCCTCAGTGTGGCAGTGTTGGAAGTTGAGTCATGGGGGCGGATCCCTCATGAATTGATTAATGCTCTCTGTGTGGGGCATGGGGGAGGTGGAGAGGGGGGAGTTAGTGAGTTCTTACTGTATTAGTTCCCACTAGTTCCCACTAGAGCTGGTTGTTTAAAAGACCCTGGCACCTTCTCGCTGTCTCTGTCTCTCTCTCTCTCTCTTGCTTCCTTTCACTATGTGATCTGCTTGAACTTGCCGGCTGCCTGCACTTTCCACCATGAGTAGTATATGCATAGTGCATGCATCTGAGGCCTGCACCAGATGCAGCTGTACAAGAATCAGAGGCCAAATAAACCTGTTCTTTATAAATTGCCCAGTCTCAGATATTCTGTTACAGCAACACAAAAATGGACTAATATGCTGCCCAACCTTGAAAATTCTGCCTAATTCTGTCCTAAGTCTAAGTTTTCAAAATCACTGGTTAATTAACTCAACTTTGGGAATAATCATTCACATATTCTGATCTGAAACTCTCTTTTTCTTTAGTTGGGAGAGGGTAAATATTCTCAATTACTGATAATAAATTTACTACCAAGAAAATAAGCTACAATTAATTTCTCAATCAGATTATTGTGTCACACAAAAATAGTAGTAAATCACTCTGCTATTGAAGATGCATCTATATATAGTTGTGTTTAGTTGAGTATGCTAAACAATAGTACAAAGGAAATCAAGCTAGATACCAACTAAGAATCAAAGTCTTATCCTATAAAAACTAGCTGTAAGAATAGAGCATGTAGAATAAAGAGATTAACACGGAAATAGGATTATAGTTAACCTAGCAATGTGATCAAAATAAAGAACAAAGAATTCAGTGCATTAAAAATAAAAGCGTGCTGGGCTGGCCCTGTGGCTCTCTCGGGAGAGTGCGGCGCTGGTAGTGCCATGGCTGTGGGTTTGGATCCTATATAGGGATGGCCGGTGTGCTCACTGGCTGAGCGTGGTACAGACCACACCGTGCCGAGGGTTGCGATCCCCTTACCAGTCAGAAAATAAATAAATAAATAAATAAATAAATAAATAAATAAATAAATAAATAAATAAATAAAAGCATGCGGTTAAACATTTCAGTATTATTTTTAGTAGATTTTCATAGCAAGGACAGTATCTTGAAGAATCATGCCCTGCCTTTGAGAAATCACTTAATTCTGCATTTAGATATTCACATGCCAGTAACATAGAGACATGGGCAGATATAGAGTTAGGTTGTTATAATAAATTCCAATAACATTAAAGTTTTATATATAAGTCCTGTCAGGAACCAGCAAAAGTGGTAAAGTGGTGTTATCAATAGGAAGATACTTGTCTTGTAAGGTAAACCCTCCATAACTGCTTCTTCTGTAAGTATGTTTTATTGTGAATTTACTTGGCTTTTCACTGAATTTGGTGATTTTCTTGTCTATTCAATAAAATTGTCTTGAATGCTTACTAAATGTAGAGTACTGTGTTAAACATTGTGGAGAATGCAGAAACCAGGGATTCATTCTAATAGTAATAACCTATATCTAAATAAGTAATGTAAGGTAAATTTTTAAGTAACATAATCGAGGTCCTATGATCAATGTAAAATAATGTTTCGGTAAAGTGTAAAGAAAGAGGTGTGATTTGAGTAAGGACGTAAAATATGTACAAGCGGTTTTAAAAAGCCCACAGAGGGCTGAACCCATGGCTCACTCGGGAGAGTGCGGCGCTGGGAGCGCCGAGGCCGCAGGTTCGGATCCTATATAGGGATGGCCGGTGCGCTCACTGGCTGAGCGCGGTGTGGGCGACAACAAGCCAAGGGTTACGATCCCCTTACTGGTCACAAAGAAAAAAAAAAAAACGTTCACAGAAAGCTTCATATTATCTTTTAATTCTATTTTCCACAAACTTTCTGAAGTACCCTCATATAAAATTTGTAAGTCGTGTGGTGTGGCTCAGGCATGGGGCAGGGTGGCATGGTAGGATGCTGACTACAAGAGTGTGTGCTTGATCAATTAATACAATCACCCCTTAATATTTGAGCTGGTATTTAGCAGTAGTAGAGGCTGGCATGAAGTAGCAGTAGTAGAGTAATTAATATTCAGATATATTTAGCATGTATAACAAGGTTCTAGTCCAGTGGATCCCAGATGTCTTTTGGTGGGAATGGATTGCCTTTGCAGGGAGGCCTTTTTAGGAAGATGTTTGTATCCAAGTGCTTGGGTGGCGGGGGAGGAAGGGACTGATAGCATAGAACAGTGTGGAAGGATAGCAAGGTGTCTGTTTCCCCAGCTCTGATTCTGAGCCCCACCTTTCTGGCACAAGCTCACAAGACAGTTTTCATGAAGGAATTTAGCAGAATTTTGGAGGTCAGCAGTGTAGATACTGGGATGACAATCTGTGACAGAGAGGGAGATGCATTTGCTTACTTATGCATGCAAATTGTAATGATTTGAGATTTTGAGGGAGCAAAGACTTCAAAAGTTGTACACAGAGGAACAGTGGCATTAGTAAGGAGAGTGATGTGCAGTGGAACAGGCAGAAAAGCCCAGCAGACCTAGTATTCAGGATTTCTTGGGCAGGTTGGAATTGAAATTGAGACTGATGGTGTGCATCTGTGAAACATCCTCTGGATGCCCTCAGAACATTAGAAATACGCATGATGGTTGTCTGGATGCCTAGGTCAGTTATAGTCAACAAGTCAGGGAATATGATCTCAATATCCAGACCCAAAGAGGCTTGGGAAAATTTAGAGTTGCTGTATTATTTATAGGAGAAGAAGAGAGTGCTTTCAATATGTTTACTGAAAATCTATTCATTCAATTTACACCAGTCACAAAAATGTAAATTCCAGATCCTCTTTTCCTATTAATTTGAAGGCATGTATTCAGCAGAGAGGGGGTCTCTTCTTCTGTTCTTGACCCTTGAGTGCCTAAGGGGTTTCCTGAACAATGCTGGCATCTCTCAAGTGAATGTAATATGCAAAAAAGACACAGAGGCAACAAAGGATTACAGAAATCTAGCTTCTTGAGCTTATTTCTGCAAAGTAGATTTAGGGCAGGTACTCCAGCAGATGAGCTGTTAATAAAACGTTGTCACTTTTACTGCTTTCTTTAGCTGTAACCAAGCTAAAAATATCACCATCAATCACTCAGGTCTTATTTAAATGGTCATAAAGAAGTGAAGGAATGAAGAAAATGGCCCACAAGACCTGGAAAGGTCAGAGATCAACTCTGTAGCAGCATTTATACCTGGCGTCTATTTTCATCCTGAATTCTCATAGTGGCTTTCTTTGAGTAAAACCATTGGACATGACTTTTTTCCTGCCACCAGCAAATATTTCTGGGTCTAAAGATGAGAAAGGAAAATGATATTAAATTTCCTCTTTTTATTTTGATAAGGCACAAGCATGTATCACTGTGTATCCTGGCATTATGTTTTACTTTTTCTACTGCCTTAGGTCTGTACAAACAATACGAGCAACTTTTATCTTAAAGATAAAGGATTTTTTTAGAGCCAAAAATCCCTAACTGTGCAGAAATAAAAATGGTGCAAAGACAAAATACATTTGATAAATTAAGCAATTGGGCCTCCTTATTTAGCATTTCTAAAATGTCTTCCCAGCATTAGAAAAAGATCGAGAGGTTATTAATCTCTCATGAGGGGACCTCTCCTCATAGGAACAAAGTCTTACTGTTCCATGGGAGGTTCAATATTTAATTAGAAGGAAGTTTTCTGCTGAAGGCCATTTGGCACTTTCTACTCTAACACAGTTTGGAGTGGAGAATTGAAAATGGGTACAAGTGTATTTCTAAGGCACATATTCATGAGTAGAGTTGCTGCTTCTAAAGTAGTTCTTACACACTTGTTCACCACTTCTTCCTTCCCCACTCATTCTCAACTTGGAACTGCAATTCAGGTAATAATAGGTAAAGAAAAAGAGGCCTAAACATCATATTTAGGTGTCAATATGAGGAGCTCTGAGGGTGTACCTTTAAATTAAAACCACCAAGTTAAGATTATAACTGCTAGAAGGGAGGAGGAAGTATGCATCTTACAGGCATAATGCCTTGGTTATCCTACACCGTTAAGAAAAATGGACTTTGGAGTCAGACCTGTACTAGTAGGAGACCAGTTTTAACCCTTATTAGCTGTGTGACAATGAGCAAGATACTGATATCCTCTCTAAGGTTCAGTTTCTTTATCTATAAAATAGGGATCATAATAGTATTACCTTTCCAGGGTGTTCTGAGATTGTACATATAAAGTACTTAGCACATTGCCTAGAGCAACCTAAGTAATCAAATATTAGTAGTTCCTATTGTTATTTTACTATTATTAATATAAATGTTATTATAAGAACAATGATCATCGTTGAGTATTACTAGTAGTAGTGGTAATCGTAGTAGTAGCTGAGCCTAGCTAAAAGGAAAAGTGGTAGAGGGCACCAAAGACTTCAGTTTTTCTGTTTGCAATTTACCTCAACCACGAAATATTTGTACCTCTTCCTTGTACACAGTGTTTCATTTTGATTATATTGAAACAGAAAAATAAAAGATCAGATATAATTCATCACTGTCTTTTAAATAAAACTTAAACTATCACATTATCACTCTGTAATTAATTAAAAACTTCTATTTGTAATTATCAAATGAAAGAATGTCTTCTATTCCAGGAATTTTTGGCAATGAAGCAAGCAGAAAACAAATATTGCTTTATACGTGAAGTTGTGTTACTTAGTATTATTCCTGAAGGAACTGTCACAGTGGCTTCTCTGTAATAAACACTTAAAATATTTGTGTAGACCTGCTCCAGGTATTGTAGGTTGACAGCAAGAAGGAAACTGGTGATGAGAAAGCATGGAGTCTGGGCGGGGAATTTACTTCATTTTCTTTGCTTGTTTCCTTGTTGGTTGCCCTTTCCAGCTTTGCAGTCTCAGGCTGTCCTGTCCTTAGTTTTCTAGCACATGGAGGAGGTAGGGAGGTGAGCTTCCCAAGGGATTTTTGGTGGTGACAGAGTATGGGGGTGCTATGGTTTGAATGGTTTTGTCCCCTCCAAAATTCCTGTTGAAATTTAATCTCCAATGCAACAGCATTGGGAGGTGTGGCCTTTTGAAGGTTATTGAATCGTGAGGCCTCTACCCCAATAAATGGCAGTAGGTGCCCTTATTAAAGTGCTTGAAGGGGCGAGTTTGCCTCTTTTTGTCCTTACACCTTCTGCCCCATGAGAACAAAGCATTCCGTCCTTCCAGAAGACCTAGCATTCAAGGTGCCATATTAGAAGCAGAGACTGGGCCCTCGTTAGTCAACTGAATCTGCCCATGCCTTGATCTTGGACTTCTCAGCCTCCAACACTGTGAGAAATAAATTTCTGTTTTTTATAAATTACCCAGTCTCAGATATTCTGTTATAGCAGTGCAAAACAGACTAAGACAAGGGGAGAACCGTCTAAGAGAGTAAACGGGTACAAAAGTAGTAACTGCAGCCTTGGGGTCTAGGCCAAGGGTAACAAACTCAAAATCCTATAGAGGCTGGTCAGGTAACTTAGATGAGGACCAAGTGTAAGACATCTGGGTATGCTGGGGACATTGGGGAACTAAAGAGTTCCCATACAAAGAGGCCTGGCAGGAATGAGGTCCATTCCTAGAAATCCTATTTTTTTCCACTAAGAAAAGTAAAAAAATCTGGATTTTTTAAATGTTAAACAAAACAAAACAACAAAACTTTCCTAATCTTTTAAAGGTAGGCAATGCATTCACCTTTTTTTAATCACTGCAGGCCAAACAAAACATGTTGACAGCTGGATCCTTTAGGCCTCAGCTTTGTAACTTCTATGCCCTAAATTGCAGAGCACTGGTGATGCAAATGTTTTGTAATAGATTTTAAAGTATAGAGTCTTCTGCACTCGTGATGAAGTTGATAAAACTGTACGCAATATGAAGAAAAACTACAAACTTGATGTTAATTATAGATACGAAGACACTCAGCAAATGAGAAGAGACAAAAAATTTGTTTAGCTTTATAAAATTGACACTGTTTAGCACGACTATTTCATTATGAGGAAATGCTCCAGCATTTTAGAATCCGTTTCTTGATCTATGCAACGTGAAACAACTCTGTTTTTCATAATGTCTTATCACCAGTATAATAACATATCATTTGAATTATATAATTTTAATGTTAAAATAACATATTTATAAACTTTTAATCTCTTATATAATAAATAATATTTTGGCATGTATGTTTCTTAAGCCAGTGTTCAACACTCTCTGTTTCTGGATCTGATATTGATATTTATAATTCAAATGAATTATAAAATTTATTAAAATTAAAGATTATTAAATATATTTTTGTTATAATACTCACTAATCATTGTTTAAAATTTCAAAAACATTTTCAGATTTTATTTAAATAATACTGATAATTTGTTTTATCATATTTACATTTTGTGAAACAAGGACATTATTGTAACTAAATCAAATATTTAAAGTACTTTTACAGTGGATATTATCTATGGGGTTTGTAATGATCAAAGCATTGAAGAATAATCTACTGAATATTAAGAATAATTTATCTGAAGGAATTTTTTTTTTATGAAGATGGTCCTACTCTTTCAGTTTTAGAAAAGAGGAACAATGTGATGTAAGACAATTTGCTTAATATTTTAAAAGAACCATTGCATGAGCCAAGAAATAAGCTCTGGCTATAGCTTTTATAGTATGACAATTCAACTACCTCTTTTCCATGGTTCCAAACAAAATGATCATATTGTAGAGTCTACAGAATCAGGCTTACTATTAAACAAGAAACTGTCATTTAGTTTCTCAATTAATATGCTTATGTGTGTTAGGATTAAATCAGTTCGTGTAATTAAAATGATTGTCAGAAAAATCCAACTTCTTTTCTTACTTGTATAAATTTTCGTATTTTTCCCATGAAAATACGTGTTTTCAAGGAGATAGCTACGTGGCTGGTACTTAGGCTCCACAGTGTTTGTTGAATAAATGAAGGGCTAACTGAGATTTTAAAATTTTTATTAGAAAGTGTTGGGAAAAATAGGAAAATGTCAGGGCCCCTCGGATGTTCAGAGTCTTGCCGAGCATTTGCTGTAAATGTCCTCAGGTGTTCCTTGTTACTGCTTAATGTAAGCTGTGTATGGGCACCCAGGTGTCCAGGGTTGTGGACTTAAGTATAAAAGACTAACAGCTCTGATCAATAGTGCTTCTCAGAATTCTCAGAGAAGCCACTAGTACCGTTGCTCCTAGATCTGATTAAAACCCATTCATTTTTCTATACCCACAGCTCCCAGAACCTTTTTTTCCTATTACCTAGCTCACAGACCTGCATGTGGAGGGTTTGTAACCCAATCTGGGCAACAGACCCAAGGGGTCTATAAGCCCTAGCTTTACAGAAAGTGGCAGGGAATGGGAAAGTGGATGAAGATTTTTATTTTTGCCGTCAGATTGATCTTTACACAGAGAGTATGAGAACTCTTGTTTTGAACTATTAGGAAAATAGAAATATTTTGGAATTCATTGCTGGTTGTTTTTTGCTTTGTTAGATAGAAATTAGAGATATTTGTTAAAATAAGTTGAAAAATATGTTTTATTCACTTGTCTGATGTGAGCTGCATCAATTCTGGCAATCCATGGTAAAACTTTAATGTAATAAAGAGTTTTATTATATACCTATTACATCCAAAAATTTCACACGTGTACTCCCACAATAAATCAGATGAAAAATCTTATCTGTATATAACCTATGAAGTCATTTTAAACAAAACTATCTTGAATTTGGATAATTTTGAGTGAGTCTTGAAATAAATTCAAATCTTCTGAATGGGGTATTCTAGTGCTGCTGTGACAAATTACCACAAAATTAGTTACTTAAAACAACAGAAATATATTATCTTATAGTTCTGGAGGCCAGAAGGTGACCCAGGTCTCACTAAGTTAAAATTAAGGTATTGGCAGAGCTGCATTGCCTTCTGTAGGCTCTAGGGGAGAATCCATTTTCTTGCCTTTTCTATAGTGGCTGCCCATACACCTTGACTTGCGGCCCCCTTTCATCTTCAAAATCAGCAATGTCGGGTTGATTCTCATATCCCATCACACACTGACTGTTTTGACTCCATCTTCTCCATTTAAGGACCCTTGTGATTACATTGGGCCCACCTGGATAATCTGTGCTATGCTCTAGACAATCAGTTGATTAGCAACCTTCATTTCATCTGCAACCTTAATTCCTTGCCATGTAACATAACATACTCACAGGTCCTGGGGATTGGGATTTGGAGGGGCTTTATTTTGCCTACCCCAGTGGGTTTTAAGTGTTTTTCAACATATATTAAATTGTGGGTTGTAAACTTGTGACTCATGAGTGGGATATGACTCAGAGATAAGTGATTTTTTTTTCTTTACTATGTTCTTCATGGTATTGGACTATACAATGTTTAAATTAGTTGCCAACATTAAAAACACAGTCTTGGTAAAATAATCTGGGTTTCTAGATTCTACAGGAAAAAACTAAGAGAATTGGGCAAGCATAGGTTGGCAACAGTTGGCTGAACTGTACAAGTATTAGCGGTTGCTCAATTCAAATGGGACATGTGTTCTTTATTTTATCAGTGTCTTCATCACTCCCTGTTGTGTCTCTAAATCCAAGGCTAGATTTCAGTAGCCGTTTTCTCTCCTGTTTGTTCCATTTCTTTTACTTCTGGTCCATGTTAGCATTTAACATCCTGTGTCAAATAAATGAGTAAATATCTACTAAGATGTTTCGTAGTAAGTTCCTTTATCATAACAATAAAATGAATGAAACAATACATTATTTTTCTAAATTTTCTACATTTCTCTAAATCAGGTTCCCAGCCCCCACTAATCTTAGTGGCAGGAAATTTTGTTTCATTTGTTGTGGTGGCCAAAATCCCAGAGGAATACTCTTTGACAAGTTGTAGGCTGTGTGAAAATAATCATTATACATATATTCCATAAAGGAATCTTACAGAGATTGTATAAATCCTACAAATCAGTAAGAGAAAGACAAACATCCTAACTAAAAATGGGTGAACATCTTGAACAGGTACCTTATAAAAATTATTCAAAGGGCCCATATACATAAGAAAAGATACTTGATATTGTTATTAAAGAAGAAAATTCAACTGTAACCATAATGAGATATCACTACACACCCACAAAAGTAGGTAAAATTAAAGAGACTGATAGCATCATGTTCTCGTGAAGTTATGGAACAACTTGGACTATATTGCTGAAAGCAGAACAAATTGATACAACTACTTTGGAAACTCTTTGGTCATATTTACTAAGGCTATATTTACACCTGCCTATGATCCAACAATTCTACTCTGATTTATACATTAGAGAAATGAGGGCATATGTTCATCAAAACACAAAAAATAATGTTTATACTAGTTTTATCTATAATAGTTCCCAGCTGGAAACAAACATATGTTCATCATCAGGAGAATAAATAAATAAATTGTGGAATATTCATACAATAGAATACTTCCTATTATAAAAGAATAAACTACTGCTGCAAATAATATGGATGAATATCACAGACATAATTATGAGTAAAATAAGCCAGACTGTTAGATTTCATTCATTTAAAATTCCGAGGAGCTAAATTAATCTATTGTGACAGAAATCTGAATAGTGGGAAAGGCACGAGGGAACATTCTATCATGCTGGAAATTTTCATATTTTAATTGTGGTGGTGATTACATGAGTATATACATCTATAAATATTTATTTGAATTCATACTTAAGATTCATGTATTAAACCTTAATCTGAAATGTTTTAAGAGTCAACTTTGTCGTTAACTCACTTCTCAACTTTTGTGTTATTGTCACGTGTTTTAATTTCACACATATTTTAAACTCCTAGCCATTATTTTATCACTTTGTACACACAATATTCATTTAGATTTCCTCTTACATTTATTCTTTCTGGTATACTTACTTAATTCCTGAATATTCATGCTTCCTTTTAGGGTTATTTTCCTTCTCTCTGAAGAAATACCTGTAGTATATTTTTAGTGAAAGTTATATAGTAATAAATGCTTTCCATATTTTTCTTGTTTGCTTTTCTAGTTGTTCGTGGTGTGATCTTTGGCTGCTACAATGATTTCACTCCATCTTAGCACCACCATTGCTTGAACAAATTTGTGCATGGCACTATGCTAAATGTTGGGGTTGCCAAGGAATAGCACTTGTGTTTTGCCTCAGGGATTGAAAAATTTTTATAATTTCAGGGCATGCACAACAAAAAACAACCAATAAGAGAGAACATTATGGAATAATTTCCTTATAAATTATATAAACAGTACAGTTAGAAGTCCAAGAGAGACCTCAATGAGGTCTAGGATAGTCAAGGAAGGCAAACTTATAAAGTTCACTTTAAAGAAAATGTATTGTGAGGTAAGATCAAAATAATTCTTTTGGAATTTTAATCTATAAAGCCTAAGGAAACCACTTAAACATTAAAGATATATAGCCAATAATCAATAGTTGAGATTTATTCTAATGCTGTTTTATAGAATTGGCCCTCTATTGTACTTTGGTAAAATTATAAAAAGTAATATTTATGGCTGATTCTTCAGTTTATATCTTTCCAAAAAACAGCATCTTCAAATTTTAATCACATAGGCTTTACCAATAGCAGTGAATCCTACTTCTCTCAACAATGAAAATCAAAGAACTTGTAATAAACTGGATTAGAAGTCCACCAAAATTCTAGTAAGAGGAGCGACTTGATTTCTGGTCACCCAGATTAGGACTTAATTTCTGTGAAGAAATTTTAAAAAATGCAACAGAATTATAAGTAATGATGTGCAGCAAAAAAAAAAAAAAAAAAAAAAAAAAGAAAAAAATTGGTGGTGGGAGTGAACTCACTGCTCTTTGTCTCTGAATGCTCTATGGCTCAATTCTGATGGGTTTTTGAGCAAGCCTTATTCACTTCTATGAAAACTATTAGAAAAATGTAATAACTAAATCCAAGCTACTTTCAAAATACATAAAGGCTATAAGGAAATGAGAAGAAAATGGTAATGAGCAACAACAGATGTTTCTTCCTTGGATGAGTAATTAGAGATAGAAATAGCATCTTGCAGCAAGCAAAAGAGTTTTATCACCAAATCTTCAGGAATTCAGCAAGATATTTCACAAATATGCAAAACTTTTAAAACTTAAAAAAGTGAGGAAGAAATGCAGATTTATAAGCTCCGAAAGGTTATGTGTTGGTCCCAATCCTATGCATTGACATACCAGGCAAAAGACAGCAAGACTCTCCTTAACAACTTGTTTTTCTCTCTGAAATTACATCATAATATATTTATTACTTTGGACTGAAGTGTTAATGTCTGTACTTCCCTGTGTAAAGGTACAATTCTTTCGGAGTGGCAACAAATATCGTTTTTTAAACTAGCTTTTCCACACTGATATCTTAGTAAAAAATGCAGAAGAATGGTTGAAAGCAATGGTATCTGGCCTAGGCTATTTTGCAGTAAAGATGTACAATATAGGTTTGCATCACTAGAAAAGTTATATTCGCTCTTCATATACCACTGGGTACTCTGATCGAATCTGTTCATTAGGGACATTAGATACTTCAGAACGTGTGCTGTATGACAGGAGAAAGGGTCTACGAGTAGTAAGTTGAAGAAGACCATCTTCTGTGGCTGTTTATTTTGGTCTGTTCAGCCTTACTACCTGAAAAAAAAAAATGATTGGTGCAGATTATTAATCCTTCGACTTCTTCCTTTGCACAATCTATTTTCTCTTAACGTTATTACTATTTGGAAGTTTGACCAGCTACCTGATTGTTTTGTCACACTTTCTGTCTCCTGCCCTGTTCTGAGCTCCTTCCCTGACAACACCCTCTACCCACCCCATCCCCATGGCACAGAAAGACAGCTAAGGTGCTGTGAATGACGAGGTGTTTGACACTCTCAAGCTTTCAATTTCAAAATTGCATTACGTAGGTCAACCTTATTAACTAAACCACATGCTTGGAGCTTATAATTATGCTTTCTCTCATTCAATTTCTGTGTCATTTGGGGAAATTGTGTCTGCCTATAATATTTTTACATTTTTATTCACTCAAGGATAATCTTACTACTCTATCAATATTTGGGTACCCAACATTAAAAGCTATGGATTTAATGTTGTTTTGCCTGTGTGTGTGGGCCCATGCACACATATCTGTGTTTGAGTTACAATGTCTCCCTCTTCCCTTCTGGAGTTTTACTATGGGTCTAGATTTGTAGGTCTTTGCCTATTGCTAGTAATCTTGACAGACACATGCAGTTGCCAGGATCAGCATGTTATTAGAAACAGTGATCTCCTCGGTGTTTTTTTCTAATTTACTATCACTGCCAAGGTTAACTCACATCTTTGTGTTGTACTGTGCATATTTCTTAATTTCTTAACTGTAAGTCATTTTTTTTCACTGATAGTGGAGAAATTAAATGCAAAGAGGTATTCACAAATTTTTCATGATGACAGAACTAAGGGAAGAACCTGGTTTTGTTTTATTAGGCTGTATATTGGTTCTGTTAAATACTGATTTTATTAATCTTTTGGCTCTGCAATGTTGTGTGCTTACAGAAGTATAATCATTAATGTGCACATTTCTTAGATAATGCTATCTTTTTATATTTTAAGCTCTTCCTGCAAAATGCTTTTAGTATGTTAAACACAAAAGAACTTAAATTTCTATTTTTGCATCCTACATTGAAACTTCCAAATTAAGTTCTTCATGCTGATAATTGTGTACTAAACTATTTGTAATCTAAGGTGTTCAAATTACAATGGAAGGTTCAACATTGTAGTAATATTCTGAGCAATGAGAAGTCCCTGTGTCAAAAGTTCTACTTCTACTGCTAGATTGTAGTCTTAGAAAATGAGGGAGCATTTGAACATACCATTTCACAGTAGCGCAGCCTCACTGTTTAGCACAGGTGTTTCTCTAATTGTGATCTTTTGAGAAGGTGTAAGTTTAAATGGCCCAGAAACTTACATTTTAACTCTTTGACTTCATGTACTCATGTCAGTACTTTAATAAAATTTGTAGCAACATAGGCTAACTCTTGGGATTGCTGATAATTGTATTCTCAAGTATAGACAGCAGTCTATTGTTTTTCTCCTTCTTAATATTTAATACATGAGTTAAAGGAAGTTATATATTTGTTTTCTCAGATACCTCATGGAATAAAAATCTTACAAATACCCAATGAGATAACATAGATAACATTCATTTAAGAAATGATTTACTCCCCCCTTTTCCAAGAAAATGTAATGAATCAGAGAGCATTGATTAGGATGTTTTAACCTTCTATAGAGGTTCTCTAGGATTCATTTTTGTCTTTTAGAGAGAGGGAACACTGAAAATATACCATAGAACCCAGATCTAAGATAGTTACATTATTAATAGTTTAAACTATTTTTAGCCAAGTAATACTGACATAAATTTTTAAGAAATTCATTGAATTATGATGCTTAGATTTTTTTTTTCTATATTTTGGAATCCCTTGTTTGTTTGCTTTAAAAGCCCTATTCAATTTATGCCATTTTGAATTTTTTCCCTCAGAGGATTCATATTAATTCATTGCTATGAGTTGATTGAATTGTGTCCCCCAAAGTCCGTACATTAAAGGCTTAATCCCCACTGTAACTGTTGAGGGTGGGAAATCCTATTAATGGTAATTGAAAGATGGGGTCTTGAAGAGGTGATTAGGTTGTAGGACTGTGCCATAGTGAATGGATTAAAAATGGTGGTCTTTGGAGTGGTTCTGAGGGCGTTACAAGGAGAGTGAATGAGGTTAGTGTCTTTCTCTGCTCTGCTCTTTTTGCAACGTGAGACCCTGCCACCAAGACCTTCACCAGCTGTGTTTCCTGGACTTCGGACTTCCCAGCCTCCGAAACTGTAAACAGTAAATTTCATTTTCTTTTCTTATAAATCACCCAGTTCCAGGTATTTTCCAAATACCTGGAACTGGGTAATTTGTAGAGAAAAAATGTTTATTGCTTACAGTTTTGGAGGCTGGGAAGTCCAAAGTCCAGGGAACACATCTGGTGAGGTATATCTACAACAATACAGGGCTTCACATGGCAAGAATGGCAGAGCAGAGAGAGAAACTAACCTCCTCAATTCACCCCTCTTTTAAAGCCACTATAACTACTCCCATTATTCCAGGAATGGGTCAATCCTTTCATGAGGGGATAGTCCACACAATCCAATCACATCTTGAAGGTCCACCTTTTGACTACTGCAATAGGATTTCCTACCCTCATAACACTGTCAAAGTGAGGACCAAATTTCTAATACTAGAACTTTGGGGGACTGTATTGCTATGCCAGTTGTCGGGTTGAGGCAATGGCTATGCTAATTGTATGGCTAGGCATTTCATAACTAAAGCCAAAATGTTTCATTATTTTAGTTATACTAAGTTTCCATTTGTATTGTCATGGCTAGGGCTCACAGACCCCTTAAGCCCATTGTACAGACTGGGTCACAAACCCTTCACAAGCAGGTCCATGAGCTAGGTAACAGGAAAAGGTCCTGGGAGCCACTGCAGATGACATAAGCTCAGTCATCTGCAGTAGCAGCAGCAGCAACTTACAGTAGTCTCCAGCAGTGGTGGTTGTGGCCTCCCAGAGGATCCTGGAAGCCCTGGCAACAACAGCCTGCAGCAACAGCCTCTAGCAGCAGCAGCAGCCTCCCTGTGGCCCCTCTTCTACCCCCCACTGGGGGGGCATCCTGGGGGCAGGGGGGTCCTGGGGATTAGAGCCATTCATCCTTTATACTTAAGTCCATAACCCAGGACACCTGGGTGCACATACGCAATTACATTAGACAATAACCAGAACACCTGGGCAAGACTCTGAACATCTGAGGGAACCTGACCATTTTCCTTCACTTTCCCTACAGGGACACCATTTAAGCTTCAATGAGTTTGGGGAACCATTCAATCCACAGCAGGACTGAATTTGAGTGATTTTTAAAAGTTGGTCTCTTTTAACTTTGATGGGGTAGGGAGTGGGTACACCTGACAAATTCTATTTGTAGAAATAGTGGAATAAGTTGTTTTAAATCAAAGCTCCTGTTGAGAACAAGTAGAAAACTGGAAAAAAAAAATTCTTAAAACATTAAAAATTTCTTGAAGGTGTTGAGATATACCATAGCAGCAAGGATCTGCAGTCCAAGATTCATGAGCCTGGCAAGACGAGGTTAGCACTTGGGGCTGCTTTTAGGCAAGAAACATGACTAGGATGAAGGAGGGATATTTTATAATGAGAAAAGACTCAATTCTCCACGAATATTTAACAATTCTAAATTTGCGTGCAACTATTAGTATGGCTTTGGATAATTAAAAACAAAATTGACAGAAATAAAAGGGGAAATGCACAAATACACAATTATCAAGTGAGATTTTCACGCAACTTTCCTTGTAACTAATAGAACAAACAGAAAGCATACGTAAATTTATAGAAGATCTGAGCATCAGAGTAAGTCCACAGCACCTCTCTAGAGGCTTTCCTATAAGATCAACAGCTTGATGTGTCTTCTTGGGAAGCTGCAGTTAACTTGATAGTGTGCCACCTGCGTGTACTTGCTTTCTAGCCTGCCTCATTGCTCTTTCTCACTTACTTTTGCTGCCTTGGTTTGCACCTCCTATGATTGCAATATTAGCTCTGTTTCATAGGGCACTTGGACTAAGAAAGTATGTTATTCTTTAGTAATCATGTATATTTGAAAAATATAGTGTTACTTCAGCGCCTTGTTACCAAGTAATGATACCTTAGATGCTTAAGCTCTCTCTGTAGCTGATAAGGGGGTTAGAATATTAACAATAACAACGAAGGCAGGTGTTGATCAATACTCAACTATGGCAAGTGTATAAAACTGTACCAATATTGTGAAAAGAACAGCATTAAAATATCATTGTTCCTGACATCACTGCCACACTAAAAGGCAAGAGTAGCATTCTCATCCCATAGAACAGAATAAATACAAAATAAAAGACATGTGAAGAGTTATCTGTGGAGTCAAGAGTAATTGAGCAATAAGTAGTAGTTAGCAAAAACTAATTTGAGAAAAACTTAGTAAATTTCCAAAGACATAAAGTATCTGTTAATTTGGGGGTGAAGTGCCTCATAATGTGCTATAATTAAGGGGATTTCTGAAAATTTAAGCCAGATGTTTGGTATAAATTATAAAATATACTTTTCTCCCTCAAACCAAATTCAATAAAGCATTTTCATGTAAATTAGTTTGGGAGAGTAGATTTTATAGCAGATCAGTGCCCGAAGAGATAACATATGGTCCAAAATGTAGCTCTGGGAAAACACTAAATTCTAATCTGCTCTCTTCCTTTGCTGAATAAGTATCTTCTCTAAACAATTTGGTCTTTTAATTTCTTGGTTTATGCATACTCTTATCTTTAATGGGTGTGTACATTTCTAGTTCTTTGAAAATATAAATCCAAAATAATAACGCATACAGCACCTATATGGGTGATTCTCAAATATTTATCTTTACACCCAGCTCAGTCTATTTGTTGTTCCAGGGCATCTTTTCCTGACACTGGGCATATCCCTCTTGAAAGCACACTATCACGTCAAACTCTGTATGTCCCCAAATATGCAAATCATATCCTACTCCTAATGAATCCCAATTACCTACAATATCATGTTCAAACCCTTTATTCTGGAAAAGAAGGGTGACCTTTTCAGGTTTGTCTCACAGAGATCCCGTCCACTTGCCTTGTGCTTAATCCAACCGTGTTATTAAATATTTCCTAAAGACGATTTGTAGTTTCTAACCATTTTGTCTCCTTCCATATTGTTTCCTTTGCCTGATGACACTGCTTCCAAAATATACCTTTGGTATATTTTGAAGTTCTGTTTTATCACCTCTTCATAATTTGAACCGCTGAAGCAAAAATCCCTTTCTACATGGGAAGCTATTTTACATTGTGTTGCTATTACTAGTGAGCCACTTTTATTCCTCTAGTAGATTAAATGTTCTTTTAGGGTTCATAGAATATTTTACTTATGTTAATATCTTTTATAGTGCATAGCACAATGCTTATTAATACATTTGCAAAAATAAGCAAGTCTGGGTTTCCTAAAACTAACAAGTAATATAGTACATTATGTATTTTTATATGTACATACATTAAAAACTATTTTGGGACATAAGCAGATTTTTTATCTTAGTAAGGACTGGTTTTCTTGTGGAGTGGCCAAAGAAGCTGTTACTTAAAAATTCCTATAAATTGGTATCCTAATGCATAATTCTTTTATTGAAATATCATAAAAGTACATTGATAGACATGTGCTTTTGCCTGACTGACGGCTTGTCAACTAAAAAGGCACCATATATTATGGTGAAGAATGGTGCTGATCATGCTGAGAGCTTAAGAATAAGAACAAAATCATTTCAATATTAAAAAAAATAAAGTTATGAAAGTTGAGACTGAAAAGTGAATTGGTTTGAGAATTACAATAAATAACATTATTAATCACTTCAGTTGAAATTCTTAAAATAAGCAAGAATCATAAAAAGTAAAACATATCATAACTGACCCATTTATTTTATGGCATCTCTCTGAGAACTTGACAGGTATAATTTGTTTGTTAGTGAACTTATAACTTACCTTGCTTTAAAAATCCTTTGGCATTGAAACCATCATGTGCGCTGGTAATCTATAGTGGGGTAGAGTAAGAGCAATGACCTCACCTTTGGCCATGTTATTTTACTTGCTCTTTTACCACATTATATCAGTCACTGCATAGATAAACACGTAAGATTGACAACCAAGTAAATAACAGTGGTGATAAACCTTACATTTGTATAATTTATTTTTACATTTTCATAGTCTATTGTTATCTAGGCTATTTAATTATCACAATATTGGCATGAAAATAGGGTTAAGATAATACTGGATTCTATGGAGTTTGAAAATCAGTAAAGTCTTGTCAGGATGAGTCATTTGACTTGCTTTTAAGAGTCTACTAAGAAATGTTTATCACATTTCATCGCACCTACAAACACTAATATTTATGGATTTTTATCCCAATTTGTGTCTATTGAGTCAAGGTCTTTATTACATTGAGTGGTATCTAAAGAATTGTTTCTTTCTTTTAAAGGTGATGATTGAAACTAGAAATCCATTATGATTGGGGAGGAATAGCAGAAAAGAAGAGCTGTAATACAGAAACTGTTGCCATTAATTCATTCTGGTTCTGAGAAAAATGTAGACGTGCTCTTTGATCATAATTCTCCCCTCAAGTTTAAATGAGCCGTCATTCTGCTGGAAGAAAAGAACTTTTGTTTCTTGTTGGCTCTAATATTTACTGTTCAGTATTAAATGTTCAAGAGCAGTTTCTGAACAAGCAGATATCAATCCACAGATAAAAGTATCTGAGAGGTAATCACCACTTAATGTATTGATGATTATGCCACCATGCTGAAGTGGGTTTATATTATTTCAGCTTGCAGATCCAATACTTCAAGAAATTTTAAAAGACTTGAAGGCACGCTCTCTGCTGTTTTACCCATCATTACAGCAGAAAATATGGTTATATTTTGCTGAAAACATCCACTCATCAAGATCCTCTCTTGATGTAGTATCATGCCTCTTCCCAGAAAAACAATCACAAGCCTAGTGATAATGTTGTCTTCTTGCATACCTAACATTCTTGTTGAAGATATCTGGTGTCTTAGCCTGTTTGGGCTGCTATAACAAACTGTCATAGACAAGGTGGCTTATAAACAAGAGAAATTTATTTCTCACAGTTCTGAAGGATTGGAGGCTTGGTGTCTAGTTAGGGCCTGCTTCCTGCTTCATAGATGGCTGTCTTCTAGCTATGTCCTCACATGGAGGGGAGAAAAAATGAGCTCTCTGGGACCTCTTTTATAAGGGCTCTAATCTCATTATCTCCCTGTATTAGACCATTTCTGTTGCATATAACAGAATGCCTGAAACTAGGTAATAAAGAAACAAAATTTATGTCTTAAAGTTTCAGAGGATGGGAAGTCAAAGTCCAGGGAACACATCTGGTAATGGCCTTCTTCTGGCTGGGAACTCTCTACAGGATCCCATGGTGACCAGGATGTCATGTGGTGAGAATGGGCTGAGTGAGAGAGGGCTAAAGTTCTCGATCTCCATATAACTTCATCAGAACCACACCCATTACTCCATGAATGGATCAATCCATATACCAGGGCATAGTCCTCACAATCTAATCACCCCTTAAGGCACTACTTTTCAAATACCATATTTGGATCTCCCACGCTGTTAGCACTGTTACAATAATGGTCAAGCTTCAATGAATTTTGGGGGGACATTCAGTCCACAGCACTCCCAAAGGTCTCAAATGCAAATACCATCACACTGGGGATTAGGTTTTAACGTATTAATTTTGGGGGGGAGAGACATGTTCAGTCTGTAACATCTGAAAAGTAATTTATCAGAGCAGCAGAGATCCTTCTCTCTAGTTAGAAGAGGCTATGTGATAGGACTTACATACAGCTAAAATCTAGCTTCATATGCATTTGTCATTACCACAAAACAATGTGCAACATCCAAATGTGTTTCAAAACAAATCATTGCCAATTGTTTTGGTTATTTTATAATTATTGCTATTTTCAAAAGATGCTCTTTAAATTTGGAATTAAAATAAAGCTTTTTGTTTGTTTTTGTTTTTGTGTGACTTCAAGCAAATACAAAAGCCAAGCTCTTATCAATGTTTAGAAGATGTTGGTAAAAGATGAAAATTAGCTAAATTGTTAGTAATATGCCAAGAAACTCAAGAAGGTTTTTTTGTATATACATACTATTAAAATATGGTGGCTTAGCAGGGCTTAGTAGATGTATGTATATCACTTTTTAGTTCTACCCCAAGACTATTTGACTTCTTGTATTATCTCTCAAATAGTATGATTTATTCTTTAATATGCTATATTTTTTCCCTAGCCATTCATCTGTGATTCTTCCTGAATTAAAAAAAAAAAGTTTTTCTAAGCCCACACTACCTGGAAGAAATAAAAGGCTATTCTAGTCAGTAATTTCCTTGAAATATATTTTTCTTTATATCTCATGACACATTTCAAATTCTAATGCATCTGCATATTTTTCTTTTTTCTTTCAAAAATTGACAAAAGTTACAGATTATTGTTCAACATGTTCTGTCACACCTGCTAATAGGAAAGAATTTACTGCACTGGCTTTTTCATGTTTGGCTATTGTCACAAATAACTACACAGTAGTCATTATTACTTGGTTCCCAGTTTTTAGTTAAAAAAATACATTAAAGATACAAGAAGAAACAGACAAGTTTTGGTTTAACTGAATAAGTCCCTTATAACTCTCAAAATATCTATGATTTTTTGTTTTAATGGTAGACTTAAAGTTGCATTACCATTTATACAAGTGCACCATTTAGGTTGTTTGTCACAGCAGCTGTTCACTCAAGATGATCAAATCCAAGCTGTTTCTTGGATCCCTAAGATCTTCCCACATTTGGTCATTTTCTAGAAGAACTCACATGACTCAACATATAGTTGTACTAATGGCTAAGGTCTATGATAGTGATACATTAAAAACACACAACCAGATCAGTAAGGAAAAAAGTTAGAATCTTGAGTTCATGCACTGACTTCCTGTGCTTACTGGCTCTTCTATCAGGGGTCACACAGAACGCATTCTCTTTCCAGCCCCCAAAATGGAAGCTATGTATGTTCAATGTTTCTTCCCAAGAAAGTGTTTTTGACACTCAGTACACAGGTTTTTATTGGAGGCTGGTCAAGTCCTAATGTGTACCAAATTTCCAGAATTCCAGAAGGAACACAGCTGTTCATCTTCAGTCACCATGTGCACAGTCTAGGCACAGCAAACCAGTTTTAATAATTAGGGAATGTTAGAAAAGCCAAGTCCCCAAATGCCAGCAAGGGCCAATCTTGCAAGCAGGCTTATCTAAAGTTAGCAGCCTCTGGTCTCCTATTGTTAAATCTTTTCTCCACACAGGTATAGGATGCGTACTTTGGGCTATAATGTTTCATGGTGTCTGTTCCTTTAAGAATAAAGGAACCCTGCATGTGCTTTTGAGTTCACTCTCTCTCTCCCTCTCTCTTTCTACCTTTCCCTCTCCTCTTCTTCTTCTCTTTCTCTCTCTTTCTGTGTATGCATTGCAGGAAAGAAGGAACCTTTTTTTTTTTATCCCCAACAAGTTAGATTTGTTACTGATGCAGCAAGGGAGGTGACATACTATGGTAATAACAATTGGATGGTGATTTGGGGGGAAAGTTCAAGGAAGTCGCGGGTCTCTTTCAAATTGATTATTGAGAGGCAATTCAGTGATTGATATTTTTATGCTTTATTGTTTTTATATAGGTTACCTTTTACATAAAAATATGTTTTTATGGAGGAGGCCAGAGGAAAGAAGCAGGGTTGCAATTATCACTGGAAATAAGAAGCTGCCAATCTTTAGGGAAGAGGGACAGCACATGCTTGGTGTTTTCTTTGTACGAGTCTTTGTTTTGATCTCTTCAGCCATAATGTTGGAATGTTCTTGCTTTTGCCTCATTCCATCATGGTCATGGAGAATCCTCATCAGATGTTGATATTTTGTGAAATAATTTATCAGCAGAAACTTTTAAAAACAATTTATCCTTGTGGGCATATAATATCTACAAGAGCCTTGTTTACTGTTGATATTTAATGGTACTTGATTTACCATTACCACTCATCTCCACTGTCAAAGACAAGGACAAATACAGTGTCAACCACTTTGCCTAGCCATGATAATTCTGGTAGAGATTCCTTTTCCGAGGTCCAGTATGTGGAATGTCTGAAGTACACCCAGATTCTGGGGGCCAGATCAAGAGGGCTAACTACGATACATCTTTCTCTCCCACAAAGGCAGAGAATACATCGGTTATGAAACTACACTTGGATGAAAAAAAATGAAACAAAAGAGCTGGAACATATCAAAGGAGCAGCAGAGATGCTGGTGAGTACAGAAACCCAGGATAGCCACATAGAGAATGGAAGAAAATTCCTGGTCACCACCATTCCATACCCCAACAGGGGGCAACAAGGATACAGGAGAAGTTTCTGCCTGTAGCAAAGAGGTGAGTGAGCATAGCCCCATAGGCCACTGGACCAATGCCTATGGGAATTTGAGCTTCCCTGAGGCTGAACACCTGGTATCAAAAACCAGTGCAAGTCCATGTGACTGCACTGACCCAGGGAGGGACACATATGGAGCCATCCCCACCCCCCAAGTCCTAGGCTGCTGCATTTATCACTGTTTGGGAATGGTCTTAACACCCAAGGGCATTTTGCTTCATCTCTGGCAGCAGTTCCATAACTCTGAGGCCACATCATCACTTTGGGTCACCTACACCTGAGTCCACACAGTGCCCTGTGTCCTGGGAATGGGCAATCCGGTACAGTGGGGTGTCACTCTCAGGACAGAGGGGGTCAGCACTGGCACCCTCCAGAGCCAGAAAGCTACCTAATCAAGGCCTTTGCCCTACTGTCAGAGACCACACCTTCTTTGGTGAAAAGCCCATACAATTCTTAAAGCCATGAGAACCCATATGCCTTTCTCAGGGCCTGCCTTTGAAGCCATGAACCCAGTGTTGGTAACTCCTGGGAGCACACATGACTGCATTGACCTGGGGAGGGACACATGCAGAACTGCCCCCACCCCTCAAATCCCAGGCTGCTGCAGTGATCACAAATTTGGGATTGGTTCTAACATCTGAGGACATTTTGTTTCAGCCCTGGCAGTAGTTTCACACTCCTGAGGCCATATCATTTTGCTGGGTTGCCTACACCTGAGTCCACGCAGTGACCTGTGCCCAGGGAGCAGGTGGTCCAGTGCAGCAAGGGTACCACCCTCAGGATGGGGGTGGTGGTGGCAGCACCTATACTTTATGGAGCCAGAAAGGTGCCTAATCAGGGTCCTGAGCCACTGCTGGCAATACCACCTTCCTTGGTGAATCATCTTTGCAATTCCTACAGCCGCAAGGAGGTGGTAGAAGACTGGTATGCTTCTCTCAGACAGACCCATGCCTGCAGCACTAGTGAGCCACCCAGGCTGCCTGCCCTAGAAGAGGGGCTTCTGAGGGATCCAGCATCTCTCTTGGGGACACAGCAGCCCACCCACAGCCTCAGCAACTATTTGCAGGGCAGACCATCCTAGCTGAGAAGCTCTAGAATGTCCCAGTACCTCTCTAGGGGTCACAAGGGTCTGCCCACAATAGCAATGGGCTTGCTCAGAATGGCCACTCCAGCTAAACAGCTATAGGGGACCCCAGCATCCCACTTGGGGGCAAAGGGTCCCACCCAAAATTATTAACACCTCACTCAGAGTGGCCCATTTCAACAGTGGTGCTGCAGAGCAACCCAGTCATCCTCCTGAGAGTACAGGGACCCACACACAAATGCAGTGACCTCATTCAGTGTCACCCACTTCAGCACCTCCTCTGGGTATATAGGGCCCGGCCTAGAGACCCAGTAACACCATTCAGTCATCCATTCTAGCTAAGGGGCTGATGAGTACCTCATTGTCTCCCTCAAAGCCTAAGGTCCTAATCTCAACTACAGAAATTCCACCTGGATTCTTCCATTTAAGCTGAGGAGCTTCAGAAACCCAGTGCACCTATCAGGGTCATGGTACACTAGCCAGGGTGCCAGTGAGTCCACCTAGGGTCACCAACCTCAGCCAAGGAGGTACAGGGAACCCAGGCACTTGTTGCAAGAGCTTGAGACCTTGCCCATGACCTCAGTGATCCAACCCAGTGTCACTCACTTCAGCAAGGAACTACTGAGTGCCCCAGGGCCTAAGCCACAGAAGGACTAGACAACTCCAATGTTGAATATGGTCCAACTAACCACACGAACTACACAACTATATTTACCTGAAACCAAAAGTAAAACATCCTATCCAGTAGTCAATATAAAACACATCTACAGGAGGGAGTCTGTCTTTTCAAAAACCACCCCAGAGTATTGGAAGAAGCAACTGCTCTACTCAATGCTCAGACACCAAAATAGGGATACTTGAAATATGAAAAAACAGGAAAATATGGCACCCCCAAAGGAATACAATAATTATTTAGTACCAGACCCCAAACAACAGGAAACCTGTAAAATGACTGAAAGGGAATTCCAAGCAACAGTCTTAAGGAAACTCAATGAGGTACAAGAAAACTCAGATGGACAACACAACAAAATGAGAAAAGCAATCCAGGATCTCAAAGAGGAATTTAACAAAGAGATAGATACTTTAAAAAAGAATGTAGCATAACTCTTGGAACTGAAGGATTCATTCAGTGAAATAAAAAATACAACCAAGGACTTAAGCAACAGGCTAGAGCAAGCAGAAGAAAAAATTTAAAAAAAGAAGCAAACCTAGGAGAGCTATCAGACAACTCTAAGTGTACAAACATCCTAATTATGGGTGTTCTGGAAGGGTAGGAAAAAGGGAAAGGCATTGAAAACCTATCCAACAAAATAATAGTGGAAAATTTTATAGATATTGGCAGAGATATGGACTTCCAGGTCCAAGAAGCTCAAAGGTCCCCACGCAGATTCAATCAAAAATGTTCCTGTCCAAAACACATTATTATCAAAATGTAAAAAGTCACAGACAAAGAAAGAATCCTAAACCCAGCAAGAGAAAAGCATCAAGTCACCTATAAGGGAGTCCCTATCAGACCAACAGCAGATTGCTCAGCAGAAACCTTATAGGCCAGGAGAGAATGGGATGATATATTTAAAGCACTAACAGAAAAACAACAACAACAACAACAAAAACTGCCAGCCAAGAATACTATACCCAGCAATGCTATCCTTCAGAAATGAAGGAGAAATAATGTATTTCCCAGACAAATAAGATCTGCAGAAGTTCACCACCACATGACCAGTCCTACATGAAATCCTCAAGGGAGTACTATATCTTGAATCTGAAAAAATGATAATCACCATCATGAATACATGAGAAAGAATAAATCCCACTGGTAGAGCAGATATGCAAATGAGAAAGAGAAAGAAACTATATCTTACTACCACAAAAAGTCAACAACTGCTGAAGACAAACAATAACAGGAAAGAAAGGAAAAAAACATACAAAATAACAATACAAAAATTCATAAAATGTTAGGTGTAAGACAGTATCTTTCAATAACAATCCTAAATGTCAATGGATTGAATTCTCCACTTGAAAGACATGATTAAACAACTAGACACAGCTATATGCTGCCTACATAAAACTCACTTCTCCTGTAGAGACTAATAGTGAAGGGACGGAAAAAGACATACTATGCAAATGGAAACCCAAAATGAGTAGGAATAGCTAATCTACTAAAATAAACTTTTCAAAATAAACTTTTCAATCAAAAACCACAAAAAGAGACAAAGAAGGTCATTATATAATAATAAAGGATCAATCCAGCAAGAGGTTATAGCGATCATAAATATATATGCACCCAACATCAGAGCACCCAGATATATATAGCAAATATTATTGGACCTAAAGGGAGAGATAGACCCCAGTAGAATAATAGCTGTGAATCTCAACACCCCTCTCTCAATGTTGGACAGATCATCCAGGCAACAAATCATCAGAGAAACACAGGATTTAAACTATACTTTAGAAGAATTGAAGTACACCCATGTATTTCCTCAAAAGGGATGATAAGCAGATGTTATTACTACAGGGATTAAGAAATATGAATACCTATAGCACTATGTACTTCCATATAAACAATACAGTGATATAGTTTACAGAAAAGGAAGCTTAATTTTGTTAGTCAAATATACATAAAGAAAATGAGATAGTATTTATCACCACTCTGTGGGTTCAATGGCTGTGTTCAGAACTGTTTAGAGTTCATGGGTTTGAAGGTGGGGCACACTCTTCTGTTTGGGGTGGCTAATCCAACCTGTTACCCTTTGATCTTGTGTTCAGGGTATACAGGCTTGGGGCCTTAGTGCATTCTACACAGCCAAGCCCTATTCTGATCCTCAGGACCCACTCTCCCTACATTCTTTCACTTTCTTTGTTCTTCTCTCTTTATCTCTTCCTTCCTCTCCCCTCATAGTTCCTCAAAAATTTTAATTAACATTTTGCCTTCCCTAGCCGCATCAACACAAATCCTCCTCTGGGAGGTCTGGGTCATTCTCAGTTTCAGCTGAGTATTTGCACTTTTACAAATAATGAAGTCATAAAAATATGCTGTGTCACTCTGTATGTCTTCAAACATTTATATAAATGAAACTGTACTTTTACAGATCAGTGTATACCTTGATTTCTTACTCAACATTTAAGCTTTTGGTATTTATCCAGGTTGATATATTTAGATGTAATTATTTATTTTAACTCTCATGTTATAGTAAAGGATATGTTACCTTTTAGATAAATAATCTGAATGTCTTTAATTCTCCTCACTGTAGGGTCGCTCTTGACTTTAATATGAGAATCTGAGACTTCTTCCTCAGTGACTGCACTTAGTACAGACCTCTTCCAAAGTTCATCTGAGGACTCCAAAAAATACTTTCGCTCCACCAGTTGTCAACTATCATAAGAACTCATGGGCCTTTATGACTTTGACTTCTGTACAAAGATATTTGTTGATGTACTCCAAGAAAAGAAAAATTGATGCTTGAGTGAACCAAATTAGACCCAATTTTCTTTTTTTTGAATCTTGTTTGACAGACTTTCACAAAACTGTTTGATTTTTTTTCCCCCTGAGTTCAGCTGGAAGGAGGAGTCTGTCACTAGAATTAAAAATAACTCTGTCCCCAGACTTCCATAATGGTTCGGAAAGTTCAAAAGAATTAAAATGTTTAACAATCTTGTTGCTGCTGCTGCAAAAAGGTGTTAGATAAATGTAGAATATTTTGAAGATGAGTTAGTTCTACTTTGTCCTACTTCTTTTGTGTCTAATACCCATTTAAAATAATAATCTTGAGATTAATAATGAAGGTATAAAATGTTATGCTGCAATCATAGGTCTTACAATGTATTTAAAAATTTGAAGCTGCTAGAAAATTGACTTTATTTCTCACTTTGTGATGCATTAGATGACCTCTTTGTAATTGTGTTTTTTACCACCATCCAGACAAGCTGAGTGGCAGGCTTTATTTTCTTTGCCTTTTTTCCCTCTATTCTTTCAGGTATTGTGGCATACTTCGTCGGGAAAGGATGTCATAACTTGTGCTCTTATCTCTAAAGGAAGTATCTTCACTTTTGTCATGGGGCTGAGGAAACTTTCATTTTATTTCTTTATATGAATCTGGTCCATGGACATGTGGTATGCTGAGCTTTAAACAGCTTGATGAATGATTTGGCTTTGAGTAGCAGTGTCAAATAATGTGTCTCAGTTGGCAGTTTCAATGAAACAGAATAAGGCAGTCGATTTTCTGGTATATGTTAGATTGCTTGTGCCTACTCGACTTCCAGCTGTGCACACTCAGTATAAGTCCTGCCCTCTCTCTCCTTTGCACCAGTAATTCACCTTGAGCTGCTCATTCAAGTCTGTTTACCTATTTCATTCACCATCAGGAGCAACCCCTGTCTTTGGGGGCAGACATATGTTCTTTATTTGCTGATATACTAAGTTGTATGATTCTAATCAACCAATCTCCAGGGAATAATAATGGGGGGAGCGGGTTTGAAGGGAATTATTGCTTAAAACCCTTTCTCGTGAAGGGGAATAGATGGCTTAATTTTAAGAAGCTGGCAAATTTACACTTACGGTTCAGCTTTTGTTAACAATACTGATCATAAATTTCACCGTATTTTTTCTACTAAAATTATGCTTTAGTTAGTATTCTATATAAAATTAATTGCATAATTTTCCCCTTCTTTATAAACAAATGGAGTAAAATCCACTTATATAAAGGAGTAATTATGTCACTTAAGTGTACTGAGAATTTCTTAAGACAATATTAGTCTTTTAATTTTACCCCGTAGACCACAGGGAGATATTTAAGAAGGAAAGTTTAGTTTTTGTTATATATTATTGCTAATTTAAGAAAAAAAATCATGAAGATGTTTCTGTGAAATAATGGAGGAGGTGTTGGAATGGAGACCAAATGGTGGCAGGAGGAAAATATAGTGACTCATTTGCAGTGATGTTAATCATGATTTAAGGTACATTTGGGCTACAGAAGTTGTAGAATGTTTAAGATTTTGAAGTAGAATCACTGGAATCTTTTAGCTGATTGAATGAGGAGGGACTGAATAGACAGGGAGGGAGCAAGTAACAGTAATTCTAGTGAGATGGGGAAGTGAAAGAGGCAGATAATAAATTTAGTTTGGAACACTTAGTTTGAGGTAAATATTAGATATTAAGGTACAATAAGCAGTTGGACGTGGGGTCTTGGAGTTCTGAAAATATTTCGATTGGGGAATCACGGTAGTTGAAGTCATAGGGAGTACATTTGGTGACTGAGGGAATAAAAAACAGGTCGATTTTAAACATTTTAAATCCTAACGTTCAGCTATGTTGTCCAATATAATAGTCCCAGGTCCCATGTAGCTACTGAGTATTTGAAAGATTATGAATTGAGATGTACTTTAAGTATAAAACATGCATCAGATTGTGAAAATTTAGTACGGAAAATAGCATCACTCAATTTTTATATTGATTACTTATTTGATAATTTGGGTTTATTGGATGAAACAAAATTTATTAAATTAATTTTATTGTTTATTTAATATGGCTACTAGAAAATTTAAAATTATACATGTGGCTTGTATTTTATTTCTACTGGATAATGCTCATCTACAGGATAAAATCTTAACTCTTTAGCATGATGATTCATTAGAATCTAGCCTGTTACCTTCCCAAACTCATCTTCGTCTCCTCCCTCCCATGTGTCCCCCATTCAGCCACTGTCAGGTGTGTACTAGTCCCCTTCACATCATGCTGTTTCAGATCTGTAGCCTTTTGTATATGTTGTTCCCAGTTTCGTAATGTCTACCTCTTCCTTGCACATTTCTATCCTTTTACCTTGGATTTTCAAAGGCACTTAAATTTAATGAGTAAAAAATATTATTAGAGGTTCCTGAAGTCTGTTTTATTTTTTAAAAAGGGGACAGAATAATTAATGAGTCCTCATGTATTTATCATTGCATCTCACTAATGATCAACTTATGTCCAATTTTGTTTTCTCTTATATCTCTGTTCACAACATCCTGCTGACATCATTTGGAAGAAAATCCCTGACATTATTTAAATTCATCCATAAATATTTTAGTGTATATTTCTCTAAAACAATGTGGGCTATTTTTCACATAATTTCAATACCATAATTTTTAATATCATCAAATGTAAATGATCAAGTTTTTCTGATATTTTATCTTTTTTTCTTTTAAAAATATTTATTTTTATTGAAATATATTGATTATAAATATTTATGGAGTACAGAGTTATATTTCAATAGATGTATACAGTGTGTGAAGATCAAGTCAAGGTAATTAGCATATTCATCCCTGCAAAATTTAATCATTTATTTATGATGTAAACATTGTTTTCCTCTCTTCTAGCCATTTGATAACATGCAATAAATTATTGTTAATTATAGATGTCTAGTTGGACTGTGCACCAGTAGAACTTATCTTTACCATCTAGCTATAATTTTGTGTCCATTAACCAACTTCTCATTATCCCCCCACTCCCCTCCCCTTTCCTGCCTCTAGTAAGCATAGTTCTACTCTCTCTCCTTCTAAAAGTTCAACTTATATTTATTCATTTATTTTAGCTCCCAAATATGAGTGAGAACATGCAGTATTTATCTTTCTGTGCCTGGCTTATTTCACTTATAATTTTCTCCAATTTCTTTCATGCTGCTGTGAATGGCAGAATTTAACTTTTTTTTTTTTTTTTTTTTTTATGGCCGAGTAGTAGTACTCCATTGTGTATATATGTCACATTTTCTTTATCCAATCATCCATTGATGGCTATTTAGGTTGGTTCCATATCTTGGCTATTGTGAATACAGCTGTGATAAACATGGGAGTGCAGGTATCCCTTCAACATGATGTTTTCCATTCCTTTGGATATATACCCAGTAGTGGGATTGCTGGATCTTATGATAGTTCTATCTGTAGCTGTTTGAGAAACCTCCAAACTGTTTCTCATAATAGCTGCACTAATTTTCAATCCCACCAACAACGTAGAAGGAATCGCCTTTCTCTGCCTCCTCGCCAGCATTTGTTATTTTCTGTCTTGTTGATAACATCAATCTAACTGAGCTGAGATGGTATCTCAGTGTGGTTTTGATTTACATTTCTCTGCTGATTAGTGATGTTGAACATTTTTTCCTATACTCATTGGCTGTTTGAATGTCTTCTTTTGAGAAATGTCTATTCAGCTCCTTTGTCCATTTTTAAATATGATTATTTGTTTTTTTTTTTTACTATTGAGTTGACTTCCTTGTATATTCTGCATATTAATCCCTTGTAGGATGAAAATATTTGCAAATATTTTCTGCCATTCTGCAGGTTGTGTCTTCACTCTGTTGATTATTTCTTTTGCTGTGCACAAGCTTTTTAGTTTGATATAATCCCATTTGTTTATTTTTGCTTTTCTTGTCTCTGCTTTTGAGAGCTTATTCATAAAATCCAAGAAGCCAGGGCTCTTTTGTGGGACGTATTATTTAGAAACTGCAATATTGTTGCTAGGGATACTCATTGTTACTAGGTCAATCATTGTTTCTAGGCCTTTTCAGTAGACAAAATTAGGAAATAACAATTTTATTTTTATAGGAGGTAATTTACTATGAGATCTTACTGATGATTTAATTCAAATGAAGTATTACAGAGTTTAAGCTTAAACTCATCAATTTTAACATCTGTATCTCTTTTCTTCTACCCTAAAAAATTCCAGTTCTTAATAATATCAATGCATTTAGTCATTAACTTTATTCTGCAATACCCTAAATAACAGTTTCATACTAACACTACCAACAATAATATGAATTCTTAGATACTATTTATATATGTTAGCAGTTCTTTGTGACCAAGACTATATACCACTAGGGGCGTTCAGTCAAATTACTGTATTTTAATGTCACTCGATATTATCCCTGTGTGGTTATGCCACAAGCTGGTTACAATTAGACATATTCATTTTGTTTTGCTATTGTTCTTTAGAAATTGTTTTGAAAAATAAATTTTATTTAGTTTTCTTTCATGATTGTATGGACTGTTTATAGTATTCCAAAATAAAATGTTATAGGCCAGTATATATTCAGAGAAATCTCACTCTATGTATATCCCTTCTACTCTGTTCCATCTGTTCCTCTAGAGGTAATCATTTAAAAAATTGTTTTGCCTTTCCATTGCTCTTTTATGTAAATAACCTATTCTATCTATATTTATATTTACCTATCATCTACTTATCTACCTATCCATCTATCCATCCATCTACCCATCTATCATCATCTTCTTTTCTTAGATAAATGGTAGCATTCCATATGTACTTTTTTCTAACTTGCTTTTTTGCACTAACAGTCTTTCTCCATAACAGTATATAAAAATATCAGTCTTTCATTTTTTACAACTACAGACAGTTCCACTGCTTGGCTGTACACGAATTTATTCAACCAGTCCTCTGGTGATGGATAGATTGGTATTTTTGTTCTTTTGCTACAAACAAACGATGCTTTAATGAGGGGTCTTGAATACAAATATTTTTATATCTTTGCCTGCATATCTTTGGTATAGGATCCCAGAAGGGAAATTCCTGGGTCAAAGAGCAAATACATTTCAGTTTTACTAGATGGTTCTAAATTTGCCTCATCCTGTAGGAGTTGTATCATTTTATATTTTCAACAGAATGTGTAGATGTGCCTGTTTCTCCACAGCCCTGTCAGCAGAATGTGTTGTCAAATGTGGATTTTTGCAAAATAAGTTAAAAAGTATATCTCAATGTAGTTTTAATCAATCGAAGTATAATTATCATCACTAAACCATACAGATTTTTAGTGTCCATTTCAATAAGTTTTGGCAAGTGCATTTATGCATATAACCCACTCTCCTATCAGTATATAGAATGTTTCCTTCACCTTACAAAGTTTCCTTGTGCTCTTTCTTAGTCAATGACTTGCTTCCCAGAGACACCAATTTTCTGATTTCTATATTAGTTTTGCAAATTCATAATCTTCATATAAATGGAATAATACAATATGTATGTGGTCTTTTGTGTGTTGCTTCTTTTGATCAAAACAATGTTTTTGAGATTCATCCCTGTTGTTGTGTGTGTGTGTCAGTTTTCTATTGCCCATTAATACTCCATTATATAAATATATCACAATTGTTTATTATCCTCTTGATAGATATTTGGGTTGTCTCAAAAGCCTTGCTCTTGTTATTAAAGCAGCTAATAAAGTACTTGTACAAGTTTTTTTGGAGATATATTTCTTTCGAGTTGGAATTGCTGGATTCTAATGTATAGAAACATTTACATTCACAAGAGAATATCCAACAGTTTCCCAAAGTACTTGTTCTAATTTTTATTTCTACCAGCAATATATGAGAGGTTCAGTTGATTAACACCCTCTTTAATATTTGGTTTTAATCTTTTTAATTATAGCCATTCTAGTGGGTGTATATTGACATTTCGTTGTGATTTTAATTTGCCTTTCCCCAGAGGCTAAATTTTGAGAATCTTTGGCTGTTTAAATATTCTCTTTTATGAACTGTGGTCCAAATCTTTTGGAGAGAAATGTTACTTGTAGAAGTTTTTTATGAATTCTGAATATTAGTTCTTTATCATCCATGCATACACAATACTTTTTCTATCTCTGCCATTATTTCTGGACAGTTCATTTTCTCACTGGTGTGTTTTGATAAGCAAAAGGTTTTGACTTTGATGAAAACTGGTTTAATAATTAGTGATTTTTGCCTTTTCATTAAATTTTGCCCAACCCCAAATTGCTATTTTTTTCTTTCTTCTATTTTTTTTAAGGAGCTTTATAATTATATATTTTTATGGTTATTGGAAATCCTCTTGACTTAATTTTTGTGTATCATTTTTGGTATTGGTCAATCTGTGTTTGTTCCCATATGGATATTCAATTAGTACTGAACCATTTGATGAGAATATTCTCCAATACCTGTTGGATTTTACTGCCAATATGTGAAAAATCATGTCTGTTTATTTCTAGACTACTCTGTTCAATTGATTAATTTGTCTGGCTTTAATAGCATGCCACCTTCATTACCATGGTTTTCTAATTAGTCTTACAATCAGGTAGTGTAAGTCATCCAATTTTCTTTTTTTACACATTTGTTTTGGCTATTTTAGTTATTTTACATTTCCATATACATTTTAGCATTCACTTACAGTTTCTACACAAAGATTTCTGGGATTTTGATTGGTTGTATTGTATCTATAGATAAGTTTGGAAGAATTAATTTATTTACGGTATTGTGCCTTCCTATCTAGTAGCATGATAAATCTCTCCATCTTTTGGGTCTAGTTCAGTTGCTCTCAGCAATGTTTTGTAGTGTTCAGTATGGAGGTCTTTTATGTTTTTGTTAAGTTTATTTATTGATATTGTATATTACACTACTGAAGATGTATCAATTTTTGAAACAATTTTCTAATTTTTTATTGCTTATATAAAAATATGGTTGACTTTTTGGTATTGATCTGGTATTATGTGTCCCTGATATAGTTGCTTACTAGATTTGTTGGCCTTTTTGTAGATTCATTAGTACTTTGTATAAACACAATTATAATATCTACAAATGAAGATATTATAATTTCTTTCTTTCAAATCTGTAAGCCTGTTATTTATTTTCCTTGTCTTAGCGAATTGGCTAAGACCTCTGTTAAAATATTGAATAGAATAGAAGTGGTGATAGGGGACATCTTTGCCTTATTTTTTTTTTAGGAGGAAGTGCTTCTTAATATCTCATCTTTATTATAATGTTAGCAATAGGATTTTTTTGTAGATTCCCTTTATCAGATTGAGGCAGTTCTGTTCGATCTGTAGTTTGCCTAATTGTTTTTTCTTTTTTTTTTGGAATCACAAAATGGTCAGTATTAAATTTTGTCAGTTGTTTTTTCTGCATTTATTGAGATGATCATGTGATCCCCCCCCTTCTGTTAGTATGGTGAATTATTTTGATTAATTTTCAAATATTAGCCAAACTTGCATTCTGAGGATAAATTCCACATGGTCATGATACATTATGCTTTTTATGCATTGATACATTTATTTTGCTAATGTTTTGTTAAGGCCTGTCTTTTCTTAAAACATCCTTTTCAGGGATTGGTATTAAGGTTCATATGGGCTTACGTATTGAGTTGGGAATTGGTTCCCAGTATGCATTCATTTTTACAAATAACGTTAAAAATATTCATAGGCATACACATTTTTCTATAGTGAATTTACTTTTCATGTTCTTAGAAAGTAATTTTCTGAATAAAATTTTGATTTTTTTACATATTACATAGATAAAATGAGTTTCGCAGTGTTTTTCTGTACCTTAATAACCCAGTTTCTCCTTACAATTTCAGAAATTGGCATATGAGTTCGTGTTTTTGTCTCTATAAGTTGATTATCACTGCATTCATGAAAGATAGATCTTCCATCAGATAGCAAACAAGTTGAGTTTTGGAGATCCAAGAATGGAATGTGATGCCCCTGATATTCTCTACTGGTGATGGACTCTAGATGACTGATTAGTTTACAGATGTGTGCATTTTAATTTAGTTTCTTTATACCCTTCTTTATAGTGGTTTAAAAAATGCTCAAATAAACTAATTGAAAAATATAGTAAAATTAAGGTTATGGACACTATTTTGTAGGAATTTCTAAAACATCCATCAGAGACAGAGAACTATTGATGCAACGAGTTATGCATTAAAATCAGACCAGTAACAGAGGAATGTGGCATGCGGAGCTAGATCAGTTTGGTTTTAAGTGGTTAAATGTGCATTTTAGAAAGATATCATTGGCAAAATGTGGAGGAAGGATTGCAGCAGGGGGAGACTGGACCAATTAAGAGGTTAGAGCAATTATTCACGTGAAAGGTGATGAGAAACTGAACTCTTATAGTGGCAATGGAAACAGAAGAATCATATGGCAGTACGCTGTGAAACAGAAGTCAGCTGATATGTGCTCAAATTGTTGGCATCACTGTCTCCCCAAATCTAGTTCAAGCAACAGTGGTCTCATAAAATTCCACATAAAAATGAAATTTTCCGAATAAAATAAATTTGAAAAAGCTGAATACTTCATACCCCTTTTTGGAGGTAACAGTAGTCCTTTGGGTCCAGTGGCTCTGCCTACTTTTATAGTTTTATATCCCTTCCACCGGTAAAAGAATAATTAAAAAGGAATTTGAGTATTTACATTCTCTTTAAAAAAAGAATTTGCATGCATTGTATGTTAGGGGTGAGTTACTTGAGTCTTTTTAAGTGATTTCAGTTTGCCTAAATTCTTTCTTTAAAGATAATAATTGTCAATGTGGCTTTTGAAGTGTGAAGTTTAAGATTTTCTTAAAACCTTAGTTTAAGTGAAAATGGTTTTGTTGGATACTGCAATGTACTGGCATGAGCTTATTTCCTGGACATATGGATTGTAAAACAAGCTGGGTGTTGAGAATTAAATGAGATAATTTATGCAAAGTCCGTAGCATAATGGGCACATAGTAGGCATTCCATAAATAGTAGCTATAGGATTTAGATTCAGAAATCATTAACTTAAAGACTGTAGTTACAATCATGAATATGGATGAAATTGTTCAGGAAGAGATCATGAGAAAAAGCTCAAGGCAAAGATGTAAATCTGGGAAAATCTGGCATATAAGAACAGGAAGTGAGAATCTGATGACAGAGACTAGAAAGTGATGGTCAGAGAGTTGGGAGAACAAGAATAGAAAGGAATCCAAAGTTTTAATAAGGAAAGAAGGAAGGAGTGGTCAGGCTGAGAAAGCCGCAGAGGCATCAAAAAGTGTCAAGACAGAATAACTTGCCATCCAGAAGTTTATCTTGCATTGGTGAAAAAAGGGTGGCAGGGAGGAGACTTAGAAAATTCAAGTTGAGTTTTCCTGGATTTGCTGTTTGAGAAAAATCACATGGAAGAACTACAAGTAAGAGAGACAAAAATGTGTTTTGAAGAGGTACATGATATTTTGAGAGAAAGAATTCTAGCGCACCCCTTAAAACCGTCTGGTAATAGGTAATAGATAATTGGCAACAGGCACTCCACAACTCAGTTGCCACAATCAAGCTTTAGTAGACATAAATCTTACTAATGAGTGGATCTCCTTGGGGTAAATCATTGCAAGCCAAGACAACATCATACACCTACTGACTGTGAGCTGCTCAAGGGCAGAAGAACCATCTTATTCATGTATGCATCAAGAGACTATCATAGGACCTGTAGCTAGGTGAGGAAAAAGACTAAAAGGTTTAAAGTGATTTAGCTTGGTTTGAAACTAGAACCAGAAGTATAATTTCATGGTTTATTCAAAATAGAATGTGTCAGATTTAGGAGTAGAAAAACAGTTTTAATTAAGAATAGATATCTTCCCATTCCTCTGGGTATCGTGTCGAAGGGGTACCGGTACTCTCATGTTTATTGCAGCACTATTTACAATAGCCAAGAGTTGGAAACAGCCCAAATGTCCATCATCAGATGAGTGGATAAGGAAACTGTGGTATATCTACACAATGGAATTCTACTCTGCTATAAAAAAAGAATAAAATACTACCATTCTCAGAAACATGGATGGACTTAGAAAAAATTATATTAAGTGAAATAAGTCAGGCACAGAAAGAGAAATACCACATGTTCACTTATTTGTGGGAGCTAAAAGTGAATAAATAAATATACAAACAAATGGCAGTGGGGGAGGGGGGGAGAAGACACAATCACTATAATTCCTTGAACTTGTTAAGACAAGTGGACAGATATGATGTTGGTCTGGGGGGGGGTAGGGGGGAAGAGAGGGGGGAAAGAGGAATTGGTAAAGGGACATGAAAATCAACTACATTATATATTGATAAAATAAAAAAAGAATAGATATCTTAATTCTTAGGAATAGATATCGGATGAGAGCTTTTTCTTGACTGAAGTCATTGTCTGCATGTGAACTTTTGCTTTGCTTATGTAGGCTCATTACTTCTTTATTTATTTTTTTTTTATTTATTTTTTTATTTTTATTTTTTATTTTTTTATTTTTTTTAAATTTTATTTTGTCGATATACATTGTAGCTGATTAATGCTCCCCATCACCAAAACCTCCCTCCCTTCTCCCTCCCCCCTCCCCCTCAACCATGTCCTTTCTGTTTGTTTGTTGTATCAACTTCAAATAATTGTGGTTGTTATATCTTCTTCCCCCCCCCCCCGGTTTGTGTGTGTATGTGTGTATGTGTGTGTGTGAATTTATATATTAATTTTTAGCTCCCACCAATAAGTGAGAACATGTGGTATTTCTCTTTCTGTGCCTGACTTGTTTCACTTAATATAATTCTCTCGAGGTCCATCCATGTTGTTGCAAATGGCAGTATTTCATTCGTTTTTATAGCTGAGTAGTATTCCATTGTGTAGATGTACCACATTTTCCGTATCCACTCATCTGATGATGGGCATTTGGGCTGGTTCCAACTCTTGGCTATTGTAAAGAGTGCTGCGATGAACATTGGGGAACAGGTATACCTTCGACTTGATGATTTCCATTCCTCTGGGTATATTCCCAACAGTGGGATGGCTGGGTCGTATGGTAGATCTATTTGCAATTGTTTAAGGAACCTCCATACCATTTTCCATAGAGGCTGCACCATTTTGCAGTCCCACCAACAATGTATGAGAGTTCCTTTTTCTCCGCAGCCTCGCCAGCATTTATCGTTCATAGTCTTTTGGATTTTAGCCATCCTAACTGGGGTTAGATGGAATCTCAATGTGGTTTTGATTTGCATTTCCCGGATGCTGAGTGATGTTGAGCATTTTTTCATATGTCTGTTGGCCATTTGGATATCTTCCTTAGAGAAATGCCTACTTAGCTCTTTTGCCCATTTTTTAATTGGGTTGCTTGTTTTCTTCTTGTAAAGTTGTTTGAGTTCCTTATATATTCTGGATATTAATCCTTTGTCAGATGTATATTTTGCAAATATTTTCTCCCACTCTGTTGGTTGTCTTTTAACTCTGTTAATTGTTTCTTTTGCTGTGCAGAAGCTTTTTAGTTTGATATAATCCCATTTGTTTATTTTTCCTTTGGTTGCCCGTGCTTTTGGGGTCGTATTCATGAAGTCTGTGCCCAGTCCTATTTCCTGAAGTGTTTCCCCTATGTTTTCTTTAAGAAGTTTTATTGTCTCAGGGTGTATATTTAAATCCTTAATCCATTTTGAGTTGATTTTAGTATACGGTGAGAGGTATGGATCTAGTTTCATTCTCCTGCATATCGATATCCAGTTATCCCAGCACCACTTGCTGAAGAGGCAGTCCCCTCCCCAGTGAATAGGATTGGTGCCTTTGTCAAAGATCAGATGGCAGTAAGTGTGAGGGTTGATTTCTGGATTCTCTATTCTATTCCATTGGTCAGTGTGTCTGTTTTTATGCCAGTACCATACTGTTTTGGTTATTATAGCTTTGTAGTATAGCTTAAAGTCAGGTAGTGTTATGCCTCCAGCTTTATTTTTTTTGCTGAGCATTGCTTTGGCTATTCGTGGTCTTTTATTGTTCCATATAAATGTCTGAATAGTTTTTTCCATTTCTGAGAAAAATGTCTTTGGAATTTTGATGGGGATTGCATTGAATTTGTATATCACTTTGGGGAGTATGGACATTTTCACTATGTTGATTCTTCCAATCCAAGAGCATGGAATATCTTTCCATCTTCTTGTATCCTCTCTAATTTCTCTCAGCAGTGGTTTGTAGTTCTCATTATAGAGATTTTTCACCTCCTTGGTTAACTCAATTCCTAAGTATTTTATTTTTTTGGTGGCTATTGTAAATGGGCAGGCTTTCTTGATTTCTCCTTCTGCATGTTCACTATTGGAGAAAAGAAATGCTACTGATTTTTGTGTGTTGATTTTGTATCCTGCTACTGTGCTGAAATCATTTATCAATTCCAACAGTTTTTTTGTAGAGGTTTTAGGCTGTTCGATATATAGGATCATGTCATCTGCAAACAGGGACAGTTTGACTTCATCTTTTCCAATCTGGATGCCCTTTATTTCCTTCTCTTCTCTGATTGCTCTGGCTAGTACTTCCAACACTATGTTGAATAGGAGTGGTGAGAGTGGGCATCCTTGTCTAGTGCCTGTTCTTAAAGGAAAAGCTTTCAGCTTTTCCCCATTCAGGATGATATTGGCAGTGGGTTTGTCATATATGGCTTTAATTATGTTGAGATACTTTCCCTCTATACCTAACTTATAGAGGGTCTTTGTCATGAATGAGTGCTGAACTTTATCGAATGCTTTTTCAGCATCTATAGAGATGATCATATGGTCCTTGTGTTTGAGTTTATTAATATGGTGTATCACATTTATTGATTTGCGTATGTTGAACCAACCTTGCATCCCTGGGATGAATCCCACTTGATCGTGATGAATAATTTTTCGTGTGTGTTGCTGTATTCTGTTTGCTAGTATTTTAGTGAGGATTTTTGCATCTATATTCATCAAGGATATCGGCCTGTAGTTTTCTTTTTTGGTTATATCTTTACCTGGTTTTGGTATCAGGATGATGTTTGCTTCATAGAATGAGTTTGGGAGATTTGCGTCCGTTTCAATCTTTTGGAATAGTTTGTAAAGAATCGGTGTCAATTCCTCTTTGAATGTTTGGTAAAATTCTGCTGTGAATCCATCTGGTCCTGGGCTTTTCTTTGTTGGGAGCCTTCTGATAACAGCTTCAATCTCCTTTATTGTTATTGGTCTGTTCAAATTTTCTACGTCTTCACGGTTCAGTTTTGGGAGCTTGTGTGTGTCCAGAAATTTATCCATTTCCTCCAGATTTTCAAATTTGTTGGCGTATAGTTGTTTATAGTAGTCTCGAATGATTCCTTGTATTTCAGATGAATCAGTTGTAATATCGCCTTTTTCATTTCTAATTTTGGTTATTTGAGTCTTCTCTCTTCTTTTTTTTGTTAGCCATGCTAATGGTTTGTCAATTTTATTTATCTTTTCAAAAAACCAACTTTTTGATTCGTTGATCTTTTGAATTGTTTTTTGGTTTTCAATTTCATTCAGTTCTGCTCTGATCTTAATGATTTCTTTCCGTCTGCTAACTTTAGGATTGGATTGTTCTTGTTTTTCTAGTTCTTTAAGGTGAAGTGTTAGGTTGTTCACTTGCCATCTTTCCATTCTTCTGAAGTGAGCATTTAATGCAATAAATTTTCCCCTCAATACTGCTTTTGCAGTATCCCACAGGTTTTGGGTGATGTATCATTGTTTTCATTAGTTTCAATAAACTTTTTGATTTCCTGCTTGATTTCTTCTTGGACCCATATGTCGTTAAGTAGAATGCTGTTTAATTTCCATGTGTTTGTATAGTTTCCAGAGTTTTGTTTGTTATTAATTTCTAGTTTTAATCCATTGTGGTCTGAGAAGATACATGGGATAATTGCAATTTTTTTGAATTTATTGAGACTTGATTTGTGACCTAATATGTGAACTATCCTGGAGAATGATCCATGTGCTGATGAGAAGAATGAATATTCTGAGGTTGTTGGGTGGAATGTTCTGTAGATATCTGCCAATTCCAATTGGTCTAGAGTCTTGTTTAGATCTTGTGTTTCTCTACTGATTCTTTGCCTAGATGATCTGTCTAATATTGATAGTGGGGTGTTCAGGTCCCCTGCTATTATGGTATTAGTGTCTATTTCCTTCTTTAGGTCTAATAGAGTTTGTTTTATAAATCTGGCTGCTCCAACATTGGGTGCATACATATTTATGATTGTTATGTCTTCTTGATGGATCAGACCTTTTATCATTAAGTAGTGTCCCTCATTGTCTCTTTTTATGGTTTTTAGTTTAAAGTCTATTTTGTCAGATATAAGAATAGCCACTCCAGCTCGTTTTTCTTTTCTGTTTGCATGGTAAATCTTTTTCCATCCTTTCACTCTTAGTCTGTGTGAATCTTTATGGGTGAGGTGGGTCTCTTGTAGGCAGCATATAGTTGGGTCCTGCTTTTTGATCCAGTCAGCCAGTCTGTGTCTTTTAATTGGGGAATTTAAGCCTTTAACATTAAGAGTTGTTATTGAAAGGTGTTGATTTATTCTTAGCATTTTATTGGTTGTTTGGTTGTCTTAGGTGTCTTTTGTTCCTTGCTTTCTGATTTACTGTTTGGTTTCTTTGTTTGTTGGTTCCTTAGGTTGTAGATAGTGTTTTTGTTAGCTTGTTTTCTCTTCATGAATGCCATTTTTATTGTACTAGCAGGTTTAGATTTTTCTTAGGTTTTTATGGCAGTGGTAGTTATTTTTCAGGAACCAAACCCAGTACTCCCTTGAGGATTTCTTGTAAGGGTGGTCTTGTGGTAGTGAACTCCCGCAGTTTTTGTTTGTCTGAGAAATATACTATTTGCCCCTCATTTCGGAAGGATAGCCTTGCAGGGTAGAGTATTCTTGGCTGGCAATCTTTGTCTTTTAGTATTTTGAAGATATCATCCCATTCCTTTCTAGCTTTTAGGGTTTGTGATGAAAAGTCTGATGTTAACCTGATTGGGGCTCCCTTATAGGTGATTTGACGCTTCTCTCTTGCAGCTTTTAAGATTCTCTCTTTGTCTCTGAGTTTTGCCAATTTGACTATGACATGTCTTGGAGAAGGCCTTTTTGGGTTGAATACGTTTGGAGATCGTTGAGCTTCCTGGATCTGAAGATCTGTGATTTTTCCTGTACCTGGGAAGTTTTCTGCCACTATTTTGTTGAATATGTTTTCAATGGAATCTCCATTTTCCTCCCCTTCTGGAATACCCATGACTCGGATATTTGAGCGCTTGAGGTTGTCTGATATCTCTCTCAGACTTTCTTCCATGTCCTTGATTCTTTTTTCTTTCTTTTTCTCTGCTTGTGTTATTTCAAACAGCCCATCTTCAAGTTCAGAGGTTCTCTCTTCAACTTCGACAAGCCTGCTGGTTAAACTCTCCGTTGTGTTTTTTATTTCGCTGAATAACTTCTTCAGTTCAGCAAGTTCTGCTACATTTTTTTTCAGGACATTGATTTCCTTGTATATTTCCTCTTTCAGATCCTGTATACTTTTCCTCATTTCATCATGATGTCTAGCTGAGTTTTCTTGTATCTCATTCAGTTTCCTTAGAATTATCACTCGAAATTCCTTGTCAGTTATTTCAAGGGCTTCTTGTTCTATAGGATCTAGAGTATGAGATTTATTAACTTTTGGTGGTGTACTTTCTTGATTTTTTGTATTTCTGGTGTCTTGTTTTTGGTGTTTATTCATTGTGGCAGGGGGTTTCACAGTCCACCGGTTTAAGACTAATGACTAACTAGGATGTTGCTGTGGTTGCCAATTTGGTATGGCTCCCGCCGTGACTGCTCAGTTGGCCTCTAGTGTCTTGTGTGTGTGGTTGCCTCGGGTCTTGGGCTTCTCCGGGGATCCACCTTTCTGGTCAGCTTGTACTCTGCTGGGCTGGTGGATCACGTACCACAGGGTGTGTGATCTCTGTTGAGCTTTCATTTTCTGTACAGGACTTCTCCCCGTTCCGTGTGCTCTGGCCCAGGCTGTTAGATCGTGCAGTGGCGACCCCACCGGGTGTGTGGTTTCTGTCGAGTCTCCGCCTCCCTGGCCGCACGTCTCCCCCCTCTGTGCACACTGTGCTGGGTTGGGGCGTGTCTTCTGCACCCCTCGTCTATCAGCTGGGCCTTCAAGACCCTGCTCACCACCGCCTCGCCCAGGAAGTCTACCAGGTTTCTGCTAGGCACAGACGACCGGTCTCTCTGGGTGCCTTTGTAGCACTGTGTAGATCTTTCTCGGGTCTTGTTCACCTTTGTATCCCCCCGGTATAAACCGAGTCTAGTGCCCGCCTGCAGCCTGCTCTCCGGAAGGTTCAAGCGGACCTGGGAACTCTCCTACCACACTATTCCCAACCAGAAACTCGTTAGGCTTTTTTCCAAACTGGTGGTCGCAGAGATGGTATCTGCCTCCCAGTAACAGGAAGTTTACCGGGGCCGGAGTCCAGGGTGTGGTGGAGTGACAGTCGGCCCGCCCGTACTTCCTAGCCCTCCCAAAACTGGTCGGGACGCCCCACACCCCCAGCCCTGCCAGAGAACCGTGGAGGGAGTGGGAGAGGAGGTCGGCCCGCAGTGTCTGGAAAGCCCCGCGCCAGGCCAAGCAAATGGGCTCAGTGATGGCCGAGCAGGGCGGAGCTGCCCGCACCTGGGAAAATGGAGGCAGCACCGGGGCAGTGAGTGGCCTGGTGGTGCAGGCGGGGAGCCGCGTGGGCATCCACCCCCCGAACAGAGCTGTGCCAGGGATCACTCACAGTGCTGTGCCAGGTCGGGCGCTCGCTCTGTCTCTGGTTTGTTGCCTTCCGTGTTCTCGGCGCTGCCGCCTCGGGCTGTTCAGTCGTGGCGCCGCTCGGGCACTCCCAGGAGTCTTCTTTAATGCCGGCCTGAAACCTCGAATCCTGGATAGGGCAGCTGGCCGCCTTCAGTGCGGCCCCAGCCTCCGGGATCCTGGCTGCATCCACAGCAGCCCTGGCGCCGTGTTCCCTGTTTCAAGACTCACTTTTGCAGCTAAGAATCAGTTCTTTTCCTGCTCCACACTTCAAAGCTGTTGCCTGTAAATGAGGCAGCCTCTCCTGCCGGGGGCAAAGTGGCGTTGAGCCCCCACGACCGGCCAGCAGCAGCAGTCCTCCCTTAAGAGATGGCCAGAGGAAGGACCACAAGTTTCCCGGCTGCCTGAGGCCCAGTGGCCACCTTTTCCACCTCAGCTACTCCGTGCCAGCCGCCGCAGCCGCCGCCATCTTGAAAAATCATCATTACTTCTTTAATATGAACTTTGGCTTTTACTAGGTTTTATGAATAGTGACAACAAAGTAGTCATGCAAGCTAACGCATAGTCTCTGACAGGAGTAGAAATTTAATTGTTTAAAAAATAATTTTTGCCTTGTCTAAATAAAAGTCTAAAAGTAGAAGTCAGATCTTTAGGATGAACTAAACCCATAACAATGTAATTTTGTTTATAGTAAGTAGAATCCTCTTCAAAAAGATTTAATGCCTGATTAGTTTAAGTGTGTATTGAAGTTTAAAAAATGTAAAAGTTAAATGTATGTTAGAAAATAATTCCTTTATAAGAAACTGCCATCCTGTTTTTCAAAATGATTGGTGAATTTATATTCCTAACAGGAGTGTGAGAGTTCCAGTTGCTCCACATCCTTTTCAATACTTGGCATGGTCAGTCTTTTAAAAAATTTGTTTTATTCTATGTGCATAGTTTTGTAAATTATCCTCTTACTTTAACATTATAAGTAACAACTTACTTCTCTTGGAAATATAAATTCGTATACTTTCCTTGGAAGGCAATTTTATTGAAAGCCTCAATATATTTATATTTGTTTATTTGTTAATTCCATTTATAAGAATTTATTTCTCTAAAATAATTAATGGTACTCATAAATATGTATGAGGAGTTTATCACAGTACTATATAAAAACAAATACATGAAAAACAAAACTGAAATGACACTAATAAGGCATTAGCTAATCAATTGTTTTATTCATTCAAAAGATTACCATGAAGTTGTTGAAACTTGTGTTTTCATACAATAGTACTCTGAGGAGACATTCGTATTAATAAAGATTAATATAAAATATTAATATAATATATTAATATAACATATTAATGAAACATGGTATGTTAAATATGCACAATATGGTACAGGTATCTATGCATATTTATTTATGCATAATCTTGGTCTGCCTTTCAGAATAGAAGTTGCATACAGTGGAGCATCATAATAGGAGTGAGTTTCCTGACAGCATGTGACTACCATATGAAACCTGCCCATCTTCAGAAATCTTATGGGAGAGAGATGAAGCTGTAGCTGGTTATCCACCTATCTCTATATCAATGGCAATTTCAGAATGTTAAAATTGCAGGTGATGTTTATTTTTTCTCTGTTTTGTTTTTGTATTTTCCAGATGTTCTATATGTATTTTTTCTAATCATAATAATAAGGATGATAAAACATGGGGTGAGCATTTCTTCATGTCATTCAAATCATTGAACATTGAAAATATGAACTCTCATACATTGTTGGTGGGACTGCAAAACGGTGCAGGCTCTATGGAAAATGGTATGGAGGTTCCTCAAACAATTGCAGATAGATCTACCATACGACCCAGCTATCCCACTGCTGGCAATATACCCAGAGGAATGGAAATCATCAAGTCGAAGGGATACCTGTTCTCCAATGTTCATTGCAGCACTCTTTACGATAGCTAAGAGTTGGAACCAGCCCAAATGTCCATCATCAGATGAGTGGATATGGAAAATGTGGTACATCTACACAATGGAATACTACTCAGCTATAAAAACGAGTGAAATACTGCCATTTGCAACAGCATGGATGGACCTAGAGAGAATTATATTAAGTGAAACAAGTCAGGCACAGAAAGAGAAATACCACATGTTCTCACTTATTGGTGGGAGCTAAAAATAAATAAATAAATACACAAATAACCTGGGGAGGGGGGTGAAGAAGACACAACAATTACAATTCCTTGAAGTTGATATGACAAGCGAACAGAAAGGAGGTTGTTAGGAAGGGGGGGGGGAATGGGCCACAGTAATCAACCACATTGTATATTGACAAAATAAAATAAAATTAAAAAATAGAAAATATGATTTTTTTGTGGTTGTATTACATCCCAACAATATTGTTATAAATATTGTTGTTATTTCTTTTACAGATTCTCTAGTGTTGTCATTTAAATAGTTTTAGTTACTGTTGCTGTATTTTAAATAATGCTATCAGGGCATTAATTTGGATAAAACAGTCTTGGATCATTTTATTACTCCTAACGTTTTTTTTTTTTTTTTTCCCTAAAGGATTTCTCTCTCCTAATCCCCAGCTGGTAAGTATTTGTTGTTAAACATAGTTTTAATGAAGACAAAGTCATAAAAATATTTAGCTCTATTTAAGCCCTTGATGACAACTCAAGTTGGCTGTACTATAAATGTGCATTACTGGTCATTTGGATGAAAGGCTGTTGAAGAAAGTGAAAATCTGTGCCCCACTGGTGGAGGGTCAGGTCTTTATCTCTAATGATGCCATTCTTCATTGGCTTAGAAACTTTAGTTAAGCCTTTGGGGATTAAAAAAAAATTCTGGTATAGTTCTCTGTGTTTTTTGAAAGCCTATATTTAACAGAATTGCTAGCAAAAAATTTTACATTGAGAAAAGTCACACAAATGAACAAAACTTAGTTACTTCATATAGTTTAAGTGATTTTTGGTCTAATAGATTTGAAGAACTTAGTGCCATTTTATTGTGGTACTCTGTTTCACAACTACATGGTGAGGTTACCTAAGAAAGAACTATAGCTAGGTTACATTTGTCAAAATAAAGAGCAAATGTCCTTGCAAGAGTAACCTTAATTTTTTCATAGGGTATTTTGGTGTTCAATAGTTTCTAATGAGCTTCTTGACCCCAATGCCAGTATTTAGACTATAATGGAAAAAATGCGAATTAACAAGTTTCAATTATAGAAAAGATATGCAATAATTTCTTCTTTTATGGGTTCTCATTTTCATAATTGTAGCACACATATTTAGAAATGTACTTAATGCTTAATTTTTATCTCCTCAGAATTAATGGTAAGTAGATTGCAGCAGAGGTTGCAGTTGCTTTTCAGTATACACTGTTCCTTACTAAAAATCTCAGTTTTGGCTGGTCCCTTTGCCACTCATCTAAAAGGTAATATTCACCATTTTCCTTGTAATCAGGTGTGGCCATGGGGTTTAGAGTTGGCAAATGAGATAGAAGCAGAAATGTGTCTGTTCTAAGTCCCCTTAAAAGGCAGGGGAATACTTTCTTGAGTCTTTTTCTACATCTGCCTGGTTAAAATGAATATACTGGTTATAGCCCTAGACATCTCAGTTCTGAAGTTGAGAATGAAGCCTGTGTGCAGCAAAGCAATAAACCAAGAATCTGGATCCATCCTACCATGTTTTGTTTTGTCTACCTTCAGGATTGTTACTAGACACAAAAATCAACTTCTTTTGTATTTTAACTACTATTTTCCATTTCTCTGATAGCAGAATTAAAATAAACCCTCATGATGCATAGGTCTACAGTAAGATTTCTCTTTGTATATTTATGAATACGTTTTTAGACATATATTTATATCACTAGATATCTATAAAACATCTTTATATATTCATAAATTATTGTACTGTATTCCATTATATATTTACTACAAGCAGAGAAGTAGAGATGTTCCAACATCAGCCAGATCCAACGTAAGCCAGAGATCTTGAGACATTAAAAATATTGCTTTTTGTCTGATATATTTTTAGATGATACATACTGGGAGAAGCACTGAGCCTATACCCTTATAAATATGAAAATTAGGCAGCAATTATCAAGTGGCCATTCAGATACAGTACCATGGTAAATATGCTTGATTTTGTTTCGGAGCCATTAGATTGTTCCTTTTTGTTAAAGGCTTGAGTTCTCTTCTAGCCCTTGCAATTCAGATGGGTGTCTCTTGGGATCCAGTCAACCTTCAACTTAGCTGGCTCTTTGTTAGGCACTGTGTAAATAAGAAGTCACACCCAAATGCTGTGGGAACAAGCTTTCAGTTTTGTGAAATGTTATGCTTTTATTTGGCCAAGAAATTTGAAGACTATTCCATGATAGCTTCTGGATTAGCTGGTTTTCACCATTGCCAGTGGTGAGGGCACCTATGGTGAATGTTAGTTATTTTCATCGGACTGGAATCTCTTCACCCCTTTCTCTGGTAAAACTCCTGATTTCCTCCTCTTTCCACTGGGTTAGGTGGGGAGGCCAATTCAGTATTCCATTTCCCTGGCCTGGGGTGGGAATATACTTTAGGGTTGGTCCATCCCATTCTCTCACTACCCTGGGCACAGCAATTGACTTAAGGTTGGGCCTATTTAAACTGGGCTAATCAGTCAGTCCTTGGTGTTTTCTAGATGGATGCAGGTTGAGAGACTATTTTGGAGTTACTAAAGGAGACCAGTATAATCTTGAAACTCTTTGTAGTCACACCTTCACATCTCACATTTCCTGCCCCTCCCTAGTAACTTACCACCACCAAATGGAGAAAGCCTGTCTACAGGAGGGTGAGGCCAACATACATAAAGTGGTAGATGAAAGATGGGGAAAAAAACGCTGGCTGCATCTTGAGTCAACAGGGTCAGCATATATATGCACTTCATAATTATGAGAGCTAATACATACATTCTTAAAAGCTGCCTTAGCTTGGGTTTCATCTTCTCTAATAAAACATATTTGTGAGTTCAATACTTCAATAATTAAGTATTGGATCATAACAAACATAGCAGTATCAGAACAAGAGTGAGTGTGGGTGTATGCAGAACGTGAACACATATTTTTGTATGTGTGGGTCTAGTGAAAGCTGGATATCTGACAAATAAATAGGATAGAAAGGGAAGATTAATATTTCTTAATTCTATAGTCTAAATGGAGTTGTGGAAACTCTTTCACCATGTCTTAATTACTTAAAAATATTATAGCCTCTGTAAGTAGTTACTGACTCAAACCCAAGGGGAAAAAGTTTAAAAATGCCATAGGTTTCTTGACCCGATAATATGAACTAAATAAGCTAGAACATTTGGAAAGTGCTATAAATTTGTTAATTTTTCTTTTGATGGTTAATTTCAAGATCAAAGGCCTTGGTTCTATTTTAATGAATAGTCGAAATGATGTTGGAATAGCAATGAAAATGGCATGTGAGGGAAACAAAATGCTAATAATGCTGATGTCATTTTTCAAACTGGCTTATAATGGAATCTGCATGTTTAAAAAATCTGAATGCACTTAAGAAAACGTAAAGTAATGAGCTAAATCATAGGACAGAGGAAAGTAATAAAACTCTTTCATAAGATTCTGTTCATATTTACTGACACTCCAGGCATCGTGTGATTGATTACCTTGCAACTTTGAAATGCTGAATCTTCAAGTGCAGTTTGTGAGTCAGGACAGAAAAGAAGCCAGAGTTCTATCTTGCCTATTTTGCTGTCTATTCAGTAATACATTAGGGAATGAGGAAGGTTCTGCTCTTCATTACCTGACTTTCAACTTTGACTTCAAAATGTGAAAATTTCCCCTTTACCACTTATTGTGGTCTCCTCCTCTGTCAGGGTAAATGGGCTTCACTGAAGGTGATCTTGGGAGTTGTAACTATAGACTCTTTGCCAATTATTAACTTATTGCCTCTCAGCTAAAACCCCACACCTCTTTGCCTGCTTTGCGATAGTGGAGTTAGTGCCTCCGTCTTTATTTAGTCTTCCTCAGCCGGCTTGAGTTAGGCTGTGCTAACAGGGGACATTAGAAGGAGATTGCAAGACTAAAGGAGGGTGAAGAGACTTTCCTAGTTTTTGATTTTATTGTCTGGTGACAAGCCCATTGGCATGCAATATACCCTGAAAGTGGCAGTGGCTTGCATGATTCTGTGGTGATGAGTGGTCTCCAGCAAGTTTCTTCTTGACAACATAATTATTTTCTATTACTGTGTACCAAATTACCACAAATCTAGTAAAGAAACACATATTTATTACCTCACACTTTTCAAGGGTGAGGAGTCTGGATATGGTTTAGCTGGATCTTCTGCTCTGAGTATCACCAGGCTGTTGTCAGGTGTCCGCTGGGCTATGTTCTCATCTGGAAACTTGACTAGGGAAGAACTTCCAAGCTTGTTCAGGTATTTGGCAGATTTATCTCCTTCTGTCTATATGATTCATGGTATCAGTATCTTACTGACTGCCGGTTGGAGCTCACCCTCAGGTCCTACAGGCCAGTCTTCTCAGGACAATCTCTTGCTGCAGTGTGCTAATATGAAATCCTATGTATTATAACCTAATGAAAGTGGTGGCATACCATTATGTATTCCACATAATATTGGTTAGAAGCAAGTCACAAGTTTCACTTATACTCAAGAAGAGGGTGTGACTCATTGGAGGTAAACTTAGAGTGTGTCTGCTACAGGGTGGTAGCTGCTTCCTACAGTTGCTGCCTCTAAAACCCCATAGAGTTCTCTTTTACCGCTTTTAGAAGTTAACCAACTTTTACCAAATTAATAGTTCTTTATATTGTTTTACTTGTTGGAATTACTGGTGTGGCTTCTGACTCATGATCAGATCCTGAAAGATACAAGCTCTATCTTTGGCATGTTCTCAGTGCCACCTACTAATCCAGTAGTCTTGTTAACAGAACTAAGATATTTCTATCACTGAGGTCCCAAAACCCTGGTCTTGGTCTCCAGAGAAGGGCTGAATATTTTACTCATGGAGTCAGATTTGCAGGAAAAGTTCAGATAAAATCACACTCCATTTCTGACATTTATCTGGTGTGATGTAGTATTGAGCTAATTTCTGGTAATTGAACTACGCTTGTGCTGACTTCTGATCTCCTGTTTTGCCTGGAGGGCAAGCAGGACCAAGTTGGTTGGGGGTTCTAGAAGGCAGATGCCCTTTCAGTGTGATAAATTAGTTAGCTATTAAACTAAATGTTTCTTGACTTTCAGAATGAGAACATTAGGATGGTCCTTTAACATATTTATTTGCCTTGCTGGGAAGGTAGTCAAGGTCTGCTGGATTTGTGATGTGCTAAATGAATGTTTAGCTGAGGTGTTCAGGTGGTTTTATTGGTAAGGTTAGCTACAACAATGAAGGTGTGAGGTTATTGGAGGACAACATGACATCCATTAAATTAAATACCTATTAAATTTTCTGAATGGTGAGAAAGGATTTTTTAAAAGCCAAAAGGGAATGAAGCCTTTCAAAATTTAATGTGAAACAAACTGACACTTAGTTTTAGCATTTTCTTCCTACTGAAAAGATTTCTTTGACACTATTTCTGAATGTTTTTTGCAGCAATTAAAACAGCTTGTAGATGCTGATGAAAATAAAACAAAGATGAGGGAAAGGGAAATAACTAGACTATTTCAGATAGTATGAGCTGATATCATCATTTCTTTTCTTACTTTTTCTACTTGCTTTGGTTTTGCCAGAGTGGTATACATCAATCCTGCTTTGCATTTTCCCTTTATGCCTACTACACAGATTTTCAAAAGAAAGTCTTATGAGGTTAATTAAAGAATAAATCAGCCAAAATGCATCAAAAGATGCCTAAAAGCACTACTCAGATGTAGTTTGTTTTTGAAGAAAATCTATGTTTTTAAGACGGTAAAATGATTATAAACCATATTCAACTACAGAGCCATATTAACCCTTTAGAGGACATGGTAAAATTCTAATCATTTTGGACTATGGGCAAGATGATGAAGTGCTAGTAGAAGTATGAACCTGATCTTGAATTATAAACTTTAAATAGTTGAAAAACAAGCAACTGACTTTCTGTCTTGGAATTTAGATTCTCTTCTGTTTTAAAAATATTGCAAACCAACAGTGAATTTCAAGGGAACATCCTATATCAATATAACTTATGTACATGCTTGTTCCTCCGATTTATTTTCACTAATAATACTATTTCTGAACTGTAAAGACTGGTGAATCACATATAAAAAATTTTTTATCTGAAAGAGTATGGCTCAGAAAGCAGAATCTACAAGGCATTATTTGACGCAATCAAGAAAGATATGTAGAAGTTTTCTGGGACAGTTAGCTCTCCTGCATAGTCTGGATCTACTATCCAAAGAGGAAACTGCAGTCTCTTTTTATCAGCCCATTTTCCAGAACCATGTTAGAGCACATTGCTGATAACCTGTGCTGGTAATTTAGATAGGAATTTTTAGTGCTGATGAATCAGCTGAAGGTGAACATTTTAAATTCATGATCCTGATATTGTAGATTGTGCCAGCTAAGGTAGTATAAAGGTTCATTCCTGTGGCAGGGCTTCTCTATCCTTCATGCACCTCTTGTCTATCTATTGTTTTAAATTGGCCCATGAGACCACTGAAAAGAAAAAAAAAATACTTTTTTAACATTGGAATTCAGATGTATATAGACATACTCAATGGTTTTGTGGGGTTGGTTATAGAGCTGACAGAAACCATATTCCTGAGATACTAGTGAGAAAGGGATTATCATAGGAAGAGAAGGGAATCTGATCTTGGGTACTGGCCACAGCTGTGGGGCCCAAATGCATAGCTGTTTGGTGTATAACATGGTGGCCAATATTGAAACCTTTACTTACCTAGACATCATGCTGGCTAGTATGTGCATTTGTAAAGAAAAGTGGCACGCATAAATGTAAAGAGCTACCTCTATAAATTCTACATCACTTTAGGGCTTAAGTTACCTTGTGGGTTATCTCATTCACCTCCCTCTATACCCCACTTCTGATTTTGCATACACAGATGAAAGAGCATTCTCCTTATTACTTCATGTTCTACAGGCACCAGGAGAATTAGCAGTTTTCTAGATAGTACAGTTTTAAAGTAGTGTTGGTAGCTTAGTTATTAGATGCTGGGTGGAGGCTTAAGGAGCATTGAGGTGGCAGGGAGGTAGACTGTAAGCTTGGAAGCCACATTAGCAACCATGAAGAAGTACTCATTATAGACAATTGTATGAAATTCCCCTTGTTATTTCCACATATACTTGGAGGATGGAGACTCCAAAAGAGACTGGACTTCCTATTTGAGTATGAAGGCTTAGAGAAGTAGATTTATGGCTCTGATAATTTATTTTTCTAGCTCTAAAAATTTAGTTTTCTACTAGAAAGATTACTTTTCTATCTGATTGCAAAGATTCAGGTATAACTATCAGGAAGACTTTATTTATATCTGAAACCTAGTGGAATCTGGAGGGTCTTGGTTAAAATGCTCAATTAACAAATCAGTTTAAAAGTCAACAAAGGTCTAGAAGAATATTGTGAGTGTCTCAATTTCTCAAAATCACATAGGATCATCTGATATGAAAAATATAATACAGAAATTAAAGTAAATGTCCTGGTTAAAAAAAAAATCTGTATTCAATATAGTGGGTCAAGGATGACCTATTTTATCGATGATACAGAAACAATAGGCTACCATTCAGAAGAAAATTAAAATGGACCCAATTTCACAAAATATGCAAGGGTACTTTAATAATTCATGGAAAATAGGATTGAAAGATAATACAAATGTTTCCATGAACTTTTTGAAGTACCCTCATACCAAAAAAAAAAAAAAAAAAAAAAAAAAATTCCAGGTAGAATAAAGATGAAAAGATAAATTTAAAAAAAAAAAGTATTGAAAAATATAATTTTAGGACTCTGCAACTGTAAGGGGGTAGGGAAAAACTTCTGAATCAAGACTAGAGATCCAGATGCTATAAAGTAAAGATAGACAACTCCAATTATTTGAAAACTAAAAATCTTTGATTGACAAATTATACCCTAAAAAATGTTAAGAAATAAGAGAGATCTCTAGAAAGAGCTGTTTGTAGTGCTTATGACAGATGAAGGGTTATTATTTAATATAGAGAAAGTTCTTACAAACTGACAAAAAACAAAAAAAGCCCACAGGAAAAGTGGCAAAGAAAATGAATAAACATTCCAAAGAAGGGCAAGTCTAAATGGCTAACAAAAATACAAAGTGTCACATTCTCTAATAGTAGAATACAGATGAAAGTGACAATGAGCTATAACTTCGTATCCATATGACTGACCAAAATTACAAATATAATTACTATGGAAGGAATGGAGGGGATAATACCCTCATAATACTGATGGAATATTGATGGAAATATGAAGTGTTTTAACATTTTTGGAAGACAGTTTGGCAGCATATATTAAAATTTAAAATACACACATCATTCAAACCAGCAGATCTGCAACTGGAAATCTAGCACATAAAAATAAACACACCAAATTTTAAGGACATAAGTGAAAGAATGTTATTCTTCATTGTTCTAGTGACCAAAAATTGAAAACAACGTGATATGGTTTGAATGTTTCCCCCAAAAAAACTCGGGTTGAAATTTCATTGTCATTGTAACAGTATTTAGAGGTGAGTATCTTCAAGTATTGTAACACCTTAAGAGGTGACTAGGCCATGAGGGCTCCATCCTCATGAATGGGACTGGTGCACTTATAAAAAAACGGTGAGTTCACCCTCTCACCTTCCACCATGTGATGATGTAGCACGACGGCCCTCACCAGATACTGGACTTCCCTGCCTCCAGTACTGTGAGCTTATTAATTTTTGTTCATTGTAAATGACCCAGTGTCAGGTAGTCTGTTACAGCAGCACAAAATGGAGTAAGACACAAAGTAAGTGACATCAAGAGGGGCTGAACAAATGGTGAATAACCACATCAGAGAATATTATGCAACCATTAAAAATAGTAAATTAGGGGCCGGCCCCGTGGCACACTCGGGAGAGTGCAGCGCTTGGGAGCGCAGCGGCACTCCTGCCGTGGGTTTGGATGCTATATAGGGATGGGCGGTGCACTCACTGGCTGAGCGCGGTGCGGGCGACACCAAGCCAAGGGTTGCGATCCCCTTACCGGTCACAAAAAAGACGAAAAAAATAAATAGAAAATTAGAATCACAGCAACCATTCCATAATCTGTAGTCTACGCAGGATTATGAGTATGGAGAAAAATAAGAAAGAATTCGATTTTTAACATAGTTTCCTGTAGAGTGAGCAGCATGTGGGTGGGATGCTCTTGCAGTGGTAAATGAAGAAGGAAGGGGACGTAACTATGATAAAAATTGAATGTATGAGATACTTTATTTTATATAAAATAATGGATATTTATATAATTGCACATGATACTTTATTTTATATAAAATAATGGATATTTATATAAATGCACATGCATATGCATCCATGCAAAGATGCATGACAGATTGATCGCCGACATACAAGCAAGTGGAGGGTCGGTGAGACTGGTGGGAAACCAAGTGATTTTTGAATTCTTTTTTATATCTGTATGTACTTTTTGAATTATTTTTGGTGAGGATGTATTATTTATATAAAAACCCTATTTTCACATGTGAAAAGAAGGAAAAATAATCTGTCCAGTTTTTTGAGTTGTACTTAAATATTGTAGAATTGGTCGTAGAAGGTCAACATATAATACTCTTGTCAGGAGTGGTTTTTCATTTTGGTCTTTTTATTTTCACTACTTCTCCTGCATTTTTCAATGATGGTGATTTGATCTGTACACTTCAGGGGTCCTCATGAATGCTCACTGGAGAAATAGAATGATAGTTTAAAATAAATTTGTGAGAAAAGTGCTTATTTTAAGTAAATGTTATAGTCATTATTTGTGAATGTAATTGAAATTTAGCTTTATGTACATGATCCTATGGAAATCAGAAATTATGGGCTTTGAGTTCTTTCCTTGACATTAGTCATAGAAATGTACATTAAATTTTATTTATTAGGAAGCCTTGTAAGGCCCAAAACACTGGGCTTGGCTTATCTTTATAAAGATAAGGAAGGAAAGACTGGAAAATATTTACATTCTAGTGACCACAGAAATTCAGTATTCAAAGAGCTGGTATCACAAAGGTCTTTTAAGATTAAACCATGCTTATTCTGGGCTTTAACTTTAGATTGTCTCCATTTTAAATGTAGGTTTCACTAGTTTAGTGTGTGATTTGTGTAAGTTACTTGATTTCTTTATTTTTCAGTTTCCACAGCTGTGAAATGTTGTGAGGATTAAAGTAGATTGTGTAAAATCCTTAGAAAGCTGCTTGGCTTTTTGCAGGCGCATAATATATGCTAGGCTGTTGTTGCCATTACTATTATTATTGTTATCATCATCTTTTCCAAGTTCCTCACCCTATGTTTACTATTAAGCAGAAGAAACAAGGCTTGGACATGAAGTGGTTTAAGTGCTAATTTGTAAACTGCATTTATCATAAGAGACTAAGTTATAAAATACATTTTATGAAATGAAATTTTTTTACTTATACTGTAAAATGAGCTCATCGTTTTTATGTTGATTTGACGCATTACCATATACAGCGTGGATAATTTTGCTGGTTAGAAAAACTCAGACTCACTGGGTTTAGTTTTCTTCCTGCAGGATGGCAAATTGCAACTCAATAAAGCACACCTCCAAATGATTCAGATCCTAACAGATCGGGAAGCTTGATCTTCCCACAACACTAAATCATGAAGGAGTGCAGGACTGCAGATGAGTCAGGGAAATTCAATTATTTGGCTGAATTATTGTCGGTATAATAAAATACTAAAATACTGTTGATTTAATATCATGATATTAAGTGTTTTGGTTATAAATATACCTGCAATTTCAATTACAACTTGAATACTGGCATTAGTAATAAACGGAGTCTCTGGAATTAGATCTGGTGGTTTTGAATATTGGTTTCTTTCAACTGCTAACTGGTGGTATTAGACCAATTATTAACTTCTCTGATCCTTTCTTTCCTTATCAGTAAGATGAGAATAATACCTTCATCATATGTTGTAAGAATTAAATAAGATAATTCATGTAAGTACTTTGAACAGTAGCTGTAATATGGTAAAACATTCAAATGTCTTCTATATCTCTATTACTAATATTTATGTCGTTGTTCTTTCTCTAATGCCATATTCTTTCAGATGGGTGTATCCAACCACTTAAATATATCTATTCCCCTGTCGTATAGGCATTTCAAATAAAATGTATCAAAAACTGAACATATTCCTTTCTCTACTAACATTTTCCTCATATTTTATTCTTTATCTTCATCAAATGAACCACTCCTACTTGCTGCTCAAACCAGAAACCTGGAAGTCATCCTGTATCCTCTTTTCCTATCACCAGCTAGTTGCTAAATAAGACTCTTATTGCCTTAAAGTCTTTTAAAATCTTTTTGCCTGCTCTTTCCCAAAGCCACTGGTTTGATCCCATCTTCAGGTCTAATGTTCAGGCCTGACTCTAGTTTGAACCCCTGTGAATCCTGTACAATACTTCTAAGATATTGTCACCTGAAATCATAAAATCTGAAATGGCTAGATACAGAGTTCAGGATTAGATTCAAACTCTGAATTGTCAGCTAGTCTTTTATTTTGTGTCTCGTCTCCTACCACTGCCTATAGTGCAGCCCCTAGGGAGGCCAGGAAGACCTTCAAACATTCAGGGCTATTCCTTGTTCCTCTTTGCCTAACTAACATCTACTTCCCTTCAAAGCCCAGTTCATGCATTGATCCCTCTGGGAAAACTTTTAAAATCTCCTGCATGATTTTCAGTGCCCCCTTCTTTGTGTGTCCATACTGTCTTGTGAAAACTTTTATCAGAGTACTTATGGTGCAGATTGTAATAGCCAGTTTGAGGACAGGGACTGTGACTTTTATGGTCTTGTGTCTGAGCACAGGATCTGAAACATGGTAAGAACTAAAAAATCTTGTCTAGTATGAAGAGAAATCAAAACAACTCTGACCTTGGGGTTTTTCTCTGGCAAGGGTAGAAAATCAATATCCCGTGTCCCATCCCAACTTCCTATTTTACAGGGGTTGGCCATGAAGTATTGTTGGAAAAGGAAAGAAGAGACACTTTGACCTTGATTTGATTGGGAACTCATGAAGCTTAAAGAAAAACTGTAATTTCAAAGCATTTTTTAAGTTCATAAAGGTGGATATGCTGGATAGATGGCTCTTTTGTATATAAAATCCATGCCTTTTTGTTTATGAATTATAACCTTTATAAAAGGGTGATAGATTGCTCTATTAATACAACTCAGGAATAATATTTACAGTATTTCCATAAAATGACATCTTTAGACTAAGCTCAGTAATGTAAACATTAGGAGAAAGAAGGAGGTGAAGTCTCTTCTGGAAATTTTACTCCACTCTAGATGCTAGAATTACTGTGCTCCCTGAAAAGCTAAAGGAAAAATCTAAATCTAGATTAGCACCCAAGTTTACCATCTGTCCTCATTATTATTAATTGGTTTGGGAAGGTGTACAATCAAACTTGACATCCACAAGTAACTTGTAGACTTCCACATCTTCTTTTATATTACTTAACTTTATAAAGATAATTTAAAATTATTTGCTAACGGATTGGTTCATTGGCTTGGAAAAGAAAGACTAACCACAGCATCTTCTTAACCTGAACAATTAGGGGTGTTTTCACCAAATGATACCACTTTTTGTACAGGAATTCTAGGCTAGAATCTTGTAGAAATGCTGTCTTCATGGGAAAGGGAGCGCTTGATGATCAAGGTGAAAAAAAAAATGAGCCCATGTGCTGTTTTTCAGTTCTTCTTTGGGCATGACAGCTCTCTGTTTATCAGGGATCTATGGAAGCTAATAGTCTCTTTCTACGAAGTTTATTTTTCCTACCCCCTTTTTCATGTTACTAAATTTGAAATCTTCCCTGGGATTAGATTCAAACTAAGTTTCCCTTCAGGCTCAGAGAACAAAATATGTTGGAAAATTCTGTCTTCCGTTGTTCCACAAAAGCGGAATAATATCCACATAACTTCTTGTGTTTCCCGTAAATCTAGGTCTTATTTGTTCAGTGGAGAACATATCCACAGTAATCTTTGTGGCAAAGCTATTGCAAGATGCTTTTTATCACTTCAATGCCTAGTCAAAGTCTAACAATAAAACTGCATTCAGGATTTAAAGAGGCTCTTTCTAAGCAGAGAGTTATTTGGCAGAAAAATCAAAAGAAAACTAAAGAATCCTAAAAATAAAATAAAATAAAAATTGACTTGGAGCTTGAAAACTGCTACATTTAAAACTGCTACCTATAAAACTACATTTTATAGGTAAAATTCTGCAGTAAAAGAGAATATAAAAAAATAAATTAAAAAGTCAAATATCTGAAGAGTGATTCTTAGAAGGAGTGGCTTTAAGGGACAAAACTCAAGGACATCCACCACTTTGAGCTCTTATTTCACAAGGAGCAAAGTAATTGCCACTGCAACTCATTGACTCAAATCTTTTATGGAGATTAATTATCAGTTATTAAAATAGCTACTTTAATTTATTATTATAAAGAACCTCTTTTTATTCCTGAACAAATACTTATTTTTATTTATTTTTTATTTTTTATTTTATTTATTTTATTTTTTTATTTTGTCGATATACATTGTGGCTGATTATTGCTCCCCATCACCAAAACCTCCCTCCCTCCCTTCTCCCTCCCCCCCCCCCAACAATGTCCTTTCTGTTTGCTTGTCATATCAACTTCAAGTAGTTGTGGTTGTTATATCTTCCCCCCCCCCGTTTGTTTGTGTGTGTGTGTGTGTGTGTGTGTGTGTGTGTGTGAATTTATATATTAATTTTTAGCTCCCACCAATAAGTGAGAACATGTGGTATTTCTCTTTCTGTGCCTGACTTGTTTCACTTAATATAATTCTCTCAAGGTCCATCCATGTTGTTGCAAATGGCAGTATTTCATTCGTTTTTATAGCTGAGTAGTAGAAATGCAAATCAAAACCACATTGAGATACCATCTAACCCCAGTTAGGATGGCTAAAATCCAAAAGACTCTGAACGATAAATGCTGGCGAGGTTGCGGAGAAAAAGGAACTCTCATACATTGTTGGTGGGACTGCAAAATGGTGCAGCCTCTATGGAAAATGCTATGGAGGTTCCTCAAACAATTGCAGATAGATCTACCATACGACCCAGCTATCCCACTGTTGGGAATATACCCAGAGGAATGGAAATCATCAAGTCAAAGGTATACCTGTTCCCCAATGTTCATTGCAGCACTCTTTACAATAGCCAAGAGTTGGAACCAGCCCAAATGTCCATCATCAGATGAGTGGATATGGAAAATGTGGTACATCTACACAAATACTTATTTTTAAATTAAGTTCATTTTCATTTGTGTTGATAGTTTTTGGCTTTTTATATGAATTCTTTTCATATAAAAGTAACTTTTCTCCATCCTTCCAGAGCAGATACTCTTTATCTGTTCCTACTTAAGGTTTTTTGTGGGAGCGAATGATGCTGATATTCACTTTTGATATCTTCTCCCAGATGGAGGTAGCTCCACTGATGGCTTCTTCACATCCCCTCTCCCTTTAATTCACTCTATTCTGGAAAGGGAGAGTGACTTACCTGATCTGTAAATCTGGAGGGAATAAACCGGGCATGCATAGCCCAGCTCTTTTCTTCTTTGTCTTAGGAGCAGATCTCCTCCAGGCTGGACTTAGGACCAGCATTTCCATGAAGGGAGGAAAGTGTATATTTTCCCATATTTGGACCTAACAGACCTAAAGTCACTTCCTCTCTTAGTAATAAAAATGATATATTGGCTTCAGTCTGCACTTCTTCTTTTTCCTCCTCCATTTGTTCAGAACTTATGTGGGAAAATGGGTGGGTGCTCTTTAGTAGGTCACCTTGTGGATGCAAACATTTGGTGCATGGACCAGGAGTACAGAAAAATAAAACAGTGAAATTTCTTGAGCAAAATATACATTTGGAGACTCTTGACTTGAAGTCTAAGGCTTTGGGCATTAGTGTGGGGACAGGGCATTTTGACTTCAATGGTTTGTATAAGTTTCTATTAGGTCAGTAGAAGGAAACAGTCCCATGACATTTATCTGCTATGGCCTGGATGAAAGCTTTTAATCTAGCTGCATGGCAGCTTTCCCTGCATGGGTAACTGAAAATTCTGGTAGCTTGGTCTGTGGCTGAGGGTCTGTTTTTTATATTGATAGGCAGATTCCATGTAGAAAATGAGGCCTCATCAGAGAAAAATGGGAGGCTATGAAATGTGGAGAACCACAGAGGCCTTGGTAAGAAGACAGCTGAGGCAAGGCAGCAGACCACCTCAGGGTGAGCACCACTAAGACTTAATGAACTACTGCAGTTTTTCCAGGGCAATAATTTGATTGTAGGGAGAAGTGATTTTTTTATAGGCCTTTAAGGCATTGGTGAACCGAAAAATATTTTCTCTTATTAAATAGCAAAACAAACAAACAAAAATAAAACAGAAAAAGAAAAAAATAGCAGAACAACTTGTGAGTCTGGAACAAGGTATTAGAAGGATTTTTGGTTAAAATGGTTAGTGTTAGGCCTACAAGCAGGATTTGCTCTACTGTCCTAAATTCCATTCTGCATTCAGAACCAAAGTGGTATCTGTCCAGCAGCTAAATTGGGACTAAATTTTCATTCATGTGGCTTGTACATAAGCATAAGTGTTATTTCCCTACCATATGGTCTGAAGTTAGCCTTAAGTTAATTATATATGTGAGAAAAATTTTCCTTAGAAGGCACAATTCTTACAACTAATCCATTCTGTAGCAAGAGGTTGTAAAAACAGCCACCATGGGTCAGGACTGAAAAAAGCCAGCTCAGAAGAGAGTGTGGATGCTGTGTCACTGTGTAGAGATACATTCTCTTCAGTATTTAAAAGCAGGAAACACAGGGCTCAAAGTAGTATACACTAAGAAGTTAGGCAGAAATTGTAAAAGCATAGTGCCAAAATTAACTTCTTCCTGGGAAATTTAACCCAATTGAGTTTGTAAATCTTAGCTTACGGGCTTTAAGCAAAGTGGTCCTTTCTCTTTTCAGACACCACTGAGATTTTCTCATGGTTTTTGGCAACATTAAGAATTTGAAAACTGAATTTGTCTCCTTTGTTCTTGATCTTTGGGAGAAAGCAAATAATCTTTCACCGTTAAGAATAATATTATCTGTAGATTTTGAAGATTCCCTTTATGTGGCTGAGGAAATTCCTTGTTTCCAAGTTTGTGAAGATTTTGTTTTTTTAATCATGAATGAATGTTGAATTTTGTCAGAATTTTATTTCTGTTCATATGGTTTTTCTTTAGTCTGTTAACATGGTGAATTACACTGATTGATGTTTGAATGTTGAATCAGCCTTGCATTCCCAGGATAAACTACACTTGGTTTGTGCATTATTCTTTTAATATATTAATTTAGATTTTCTATTATTTTGATGAGGATTTTTGTTTTTGTAGAATTACAAAACAATTTTTGTTTTGTAGAATTACAAAACAATTTTTGTTTTGTAGTATTATTTCTTCCTTAAATGATTGGTAGGTGTCATAAGCTAAGGCATTTACCCTGCAGTATTCTTTGTAGGAAGATTTTAAACTATAAATTTAATTTATTTACTAAATGTAGGACTATTTAGGTTATCTATTTTTTCAAAAGTGAGCTTTGGTAATTTTTGTCTGCAATGGAATTTGGCATTTCATCTAATTTTTGAAATTTACTGGTAAATTGTTGCTGGTGCTGGTAAGTTGTTCCAAGTTCCTTTTTTTTTCACTGAAAAATGATATCTGTTTTTCTTTTCCTTTTTTTTTGTGTTGAAACACAATTGACTGTACATATCTGTGGGGTACAGCATTAATACCTGTGTGCAATATATGATGCTCAAATCAGGATAATTTAGTTAACATTATACAATGTAATCATTTTTTGTGACCCTTTACCAATTTCTGTCTCCCTCCCACCTTTCTCACCTCTGGTGGCTTCCATTCTGTACTCTCTTTCTGAAAGTTCAATGTTTTATTGTGGTTTCTTTCTTTCTTTCTTTCTTTCTTTCTTTCTTTCTTTCTTTCTTTCTTTCTTTCTTTCTTTCTTTCTTTCTTTCTTTCTTTCTTTCTTTCTTTCTTTCTTTCTTTCTTTTCTTTTCTTTTCTTTTCTTTTCTTTTCTTTATCTTTCCTCCCACTTATAAATGTGAGGAAATATGGTTCTTCACTTTCTGTGCCTGGTTTGTTTCACTTCACATTTTCTCTAAGTTCATGCATGTTGTGGCAAATGGAAGAATTTATTCTTTTTTATGACAGAGTAGTGTTCCATTGCATATATATACCACATTTTCCTCATCCAGTCATCCATCAATGGATATTTATGTTGGTTCCAACTCTTGGCTATTGAAAATAGACCTGCAATAAACATGGGAGTGCAGGTATCCCTTTGACATGATGTTTTCCATTTCTTTGGGTATATACGCAGAATAAGAATTGTTGGATCATTTGGCAGTTCTATCTGTAGTTGTTTGAGGAAACTCCATACTGTTTTCCATAATGGATACACACATTTATAGTCCCAGCAGCAGTGTAGAAATGTACCTCTTTCTCTGCATCCTCACCAGCATTTGTTATTCTCTGTGTCTTTGACAGTAGCCAGTTTAACTGGGGTGAGATGATATCTCAGTGTGGTTTTGATTTGCATTTCCCTGATGCTTGGCGATGTTGAGCATTTTTTCATGTTTCTATTGCACGTTTGTATATCTTCCTTTGAGAAATGCCTATTCAGCTCCTTTGACCATTTTTTATTTGGGTTACTCATTTTTTTTACTGTTACGTTGTTTGAGTTCCTTTTGTATTCCTGACATTAATTCCTTGTTGGATGAATAGTTTGAAAATATTTTCTCCCGTTTTATAAGTAGTCCTTTTGCTATGCTAATTGTTTCTTTTGCTGCGCAGAACTTTTTAATTTGATATAATCCCATTTGTTTATTTTTTTGTTGTTGCCTGTGCTTTTGGTATCTTATTCATAAAGTCTTTGCTCAGTCCTGCTTCCAGAACTGTTTCCCTACGTTTTCTTTAAGGAGTTTTATAGTTTCAGGTCTACTTAAATCTTTAATCCATTTTGAGTTGATTTTGGTATATGGTGGGAAGAATGGGTCCATTTCACTTTTCTACATATGGATGTCAAGTTTTTGCAGCACCATTTATTAGAGAAGCTGTCTTTTCCCCAGTGTATTTTTGGTGCCTTTGTCAAAAGTCAGTTGGCTGTTAAGAATGTGGGTTGATTTCTGTGTTCTCTATTCTGTTCCATTGAGCTGAGTGTCTGTATTTTTTTTTTTTTTTTTTCTGTCTTTTTGTGACCGGTAAGAGGATCGCAACCTATGGCTTGGTGTCGTCCGCACCACGCTCAGCCAGTGAGCGCACCGGCCATTCCTATATAGGATCCGAACCCACGGCGGGAGCACCGCTGCACTCCCAAGTGCTGCACTCTCCCGAGTGCGCCACAAGGCCGGCTGTGAGTGTCTGTATTAATGCCAGTACCATGATGTTTTGATTACTAAGCTTTGTACTATAATTTGAAGTCAGGTAGTGTAATACCTCCAGTTTTATTTTTTTTTTTACTTAGGATTGCTTTTTCTATTTGGGATCTTTTGTTGTTCCATATGAATGTTAGAGTTGTTTTGTATATTTCTGTGAAGAATGCCGTTAGTATTTTGATGGGAGTTGCATTAAATCTATAGATCGCTTTGGATAGTATAGACACATTGTTATTTCTTCCAATCCAAGAACATGGAATATCTTTCTGTCTTTTTGTGTCCTCTTTAATTTCTTTCAACTGTGATTTGTAGCTCTCATTGTAGAGATCTTTCACCTCCTTGGTTAAATTTATTCTTAGGTATTTTATTTTTTTGGAGACTGTTGTAAATGAGTTTTCATTCTTGAATTGTTTTTCTGCTAGTTTGTTATTGGAGTGTTAAAACACTACTGATTTTTGCATGTTGATTTTTTTATCCCGCAACTTTACTGAAATCATTTATCAGTTTTAATAGGTTTTTGGTAGAGTCTTTAGGTTTTTCTCTATATTGGATCATGTCATCTACAAACAGGACAGTTTAGCTTCATCTTTTCCAATCCGGATGCCCTTTATATCTTTCTCTCGCCTGATTGGTCTGCCTAGTACTTCTGATACTATGTTAAGTAGGAGTGGTGAGAGTGGGCATCCTTGTCTTGTTTCTGTTCTTAAGGATGATATTGGTGGTGGGTATGTTGTATAAGGCTTTTATTGTGTTGACATACTTTCCTTCTATACCTAATGTGCTGAGAGTCTTTATCATGAAGCAAGGTTGAATTTTGTCAAATGGTTTTTCTGCCTCTGTTGAGATAATCATATGGTTATTGACCTTGATTTTGTTGATGTGGTGTATCACATTTATTGACTTGTGTATGCTGAGCCATCTTTACATCCCTGGGATGAATCCCACTTGATTATGGTGTATAATTCTTTTTATGTGTTGCTGTGTTCTGTTCACTGATACTTTGTTGAGGATTTTTCTATCTTTATTCATCTGAGATATTGGCCTGTAGTTTTATTTTTTCATTTATTTTTGTCTGGTTTTGGTATCAGGGTGATGCTGGCCTCATAGAATGAGTTTGGGAGAATGGCCTCTGTTTCAGTTTTTTGGAATAGTTTGAAGAGAATTGGTATTAATTCCTCTTTAGAGGTGTGGTAGAATTCAGCAGTAAAGCCATTCAGTCCTGGGCTTTTCTTTGTTGGGAGCCTGCTGATTAGTGCTTCAATTTTGTTGCTTGTTATTGGTCTGTCAGCAGGTTTTCTTTTTCTTGTTGGTTCAGTCTTGATAGTTTATATGTGTCTTAAAATTTATCCATTTCTTCCAGGTTTTCAAATTTGTTGATACACCAACAAATTACGTTGTTCATAATAGTCTCTAATGATTTGGTGTATTTCTGTGGTATCAGGTGTAATATCTCCTTTTTCACTTCTGATTTTTGTTATTTGGGTCTTTTCTCTTCCTTTTTTAGTTAGCTTGGCTTATAGTTTGTCTATTTTGTTTTGCTCAAAAATCCAAGTTTTGTTTCATTAATCTATTAATGTGTCTATTTCATTGAGTTCTGCTCTGATCTTAATTATTTCTTTACATCTACTACTGTTGGGATTGGATTGTTCTTGTTTTTTATAATTCTTTGAGGTGCAGCATTAGATTGTTTATTTGAAATCTTTCTATTCTTTTGATGTATGCACTTATTGCAATAAACTTCCCTCTTAGCACTGCTTTTGCAGTATCAATATCCCACAAGTTTTGATATGTCTGTCTTTATTTTCACTGGCTTCAATAAATTATTTGATTTCCTGTTTAATTTCTTCTTGAACTAATAGGTCATTTGAGAACATGCTTAATTTCCATGTATTTGTATAGTTTCTAGCATTTTGCTTTTTATTGATTTCTGGTTTTAATCTATTGTTGTCTAAAAGGATTCTTGAAATAATTTCAACTTTTAAAAATTTGTGGAGACTTGATTTGTGATCTTACTCATGTTCTATCCTAGAGAATGTTCCATTTGTTTATGAGAAGCATGTGTATCCTGTAGTTGTTGGATAAAATGTTCCGTAGATATCATACAATTTCAGTTGGTTTAATGTGTAGTTTAAATCCTGTGTTTCTCTGTTGATGTGTTGCCTAGATGATCTGGCCAATGCTTAGGTAAAAGTATTCAGGATCCTGACTATTATATTAGGGTCTATCTCTTTCTCTAGGTCAAATAGTGTTTGCTTTATATATCTAGGTGCTCCAGTATCGGGTACATATATATTTATGATTGTTTTATTTTCCTGTTGGATAGGTCCCTTTATATATAATGGCCTTCTTTGTCTCTTTTTATCATTTTTAAAAAAAATCTGTTTTATCCAATATAAGAATATCTACTTCTGGTCATTTTTGGTTTCTATTTGTGTGGTATATGGTATATCTTTTTCACTCCCTTCACTATTTGGTTCTATTTATTTTTGCTAAATGAATTTTGAAGCTCTGTTGTTAGATGCCTACTCATTTAGGATGGTTATGTCTTTTGGACAATTGATTCTTTCATCGTTGTGTAATGTCCCTCTCAATTCCTCATAATGTTGCTTGTTCAGATGTCTGCATTTTCTGATATTAATAAAGTTGCCCAAACTTCCTTGATTTGTTTTCATGTTTCCTATCTTTTTTACTTTTTAAGCATTTGCATGTGTTTCATTAAAAATAATATTTCTAGGTGTGCTCTTTTTGATATCTAACCTGCTGTTAGATTTCTAAACTTCTTTGATCTATGGTTTGTTGTTTAATATTAATTTTGCAAAATTCATGACCATCATTTATTCAAATGTTTCTTTTGCCTCCCTCCTTGTTAGTTCTCCTTCTAGGATTTCAGTTACATATGTTGTGCCATTTGATTTTGTCCCAAGGTTTTCAGGTATTCTGTTTTGTTTGTTTTCTTCTTTCCTTCTTTTTCCTGCATTCTTTTTGTTTTGACTTGGATAATTTCATCTAATCTACTTTTTTTTTTTTTTTGTCGTTTTTTCGTGACCGGCACTCAGCCAGTGAGTGCACCGGTCATTCCTATATAAGATCTGAACTCGTGGCGGGAGCGTCGCCGCGCTCCCAGCGCAGCACTCTACCGAGTGCACCACGGGCTCGGCCCCATCTAATCTACTTTCAAGTTCACTAATTCTTTCCTTGTGTTGAGTCTACTGATAAGCCCATAAAAGCATTATTTTTCTTTATTACTGTGTTTTTCATTTTATTTATTTCAATTTGATCCTTTCTTATAGTTTTCGTCTCTCTAAAATTATCCTCTGATCTTACGTGTTTTACACCATTTCCACTAAAGCTTTTAATCTAACAATAATAATAGTCTTAATTTTCCTTTCAGATAGTTTTAAATCTACATTACATCTGAGTCTGGTTATGTTAATTGCTTTGTCTGTTGAGAGTGCGTTGATTTTTCTTTTTCTTTTTTGTATGTATTTTATTTATTTTTCATAGAAAGCTGGATGTTTTGTCTAGAACTCAGAGACTGGAGTAAATGCTTTTCATTTCTGAAAATAAGAACACCTTTCTTTCTGCTTGCTTTCATATGGGGGTTGAGTCAATCTAGTCAGGAATAAAACTGGGTTTGGGTTTAATTGCTGCTATGGTTATCTGCCAATCACAACAATCTTCAAGTTCCTCTAGTGTTACCTTTCATTTAGAATAGGACTCTTTGCCTGTGGGATTTTTCATTTTTCTGCTCCATACTCAGTTTTAGGTTGTCCCTTTGTGCTTTGCTTCAGAGAGGTTCTCTTTCCAAGTGTTTTCCTCACTGTACACAGTTGCCTCCTTCTTACTTAACTCTTGTTAGTATAGTGATAAGGGCAGGATATGTTTTCCATTGTTTTGGTTAAGCCTCAGTCTTAGGGCAGCAATATTTCCCTGGGTCTTGGAGGAGAGTACTTTTTCTAGTGATCCTGCCCTTTCTTCAGGGCATTTTTGTTGTTGTTGTTGACTTCCCCCATCTGCAATTAGTCTTTACTAAGGTTCCCCTGTGCCCCCCCACCCCCGCCCCCGATCTTCCATAGTGGGTTTTGTTTATGCCCTCAAGGCTTCTACACCACATGTATAGCTTCCTTAGGGACTCTCAACTGATCTTTTTTGTGAGTACCTGGTGAGGTTCAGGAAGAAGAGCCTGCAAGCGGGTGTGTATTCTGGTGCCTGCAGCACCCAGGGGCTCTATATCCTTTTATTACTTCACTCTCAGCTTTTAGCAATTCATTAAATATTTTAGTTGAATTGTTTTTACTGGTGTCTGGAGGCTTCTGCACAAGTTAAGTATTACTCCCATCCTGTTGCTTCTTGGATTCACAAGTCTTCCCTTAGATTTTTGGTTTGTTAGTTTCCCTAAGCAGAAGTTCATTATTTGTCAGCTCTCTGACTGGGTCAAGAAAATTGTGAGTTTTCAGATTGTCTGGCAGATTTTTTGCATTAGTAGCAGTTATTGTCATTGTAAATGTGGGAACAACACTCTTCTTAGATTTCCACATTCTGAGCAGAATCCAGAAGTCCTATATGTGTTTCTTGCTGTGAAATCCTGCAATATATTACCAAAAGAGATTTTTTTTTAATTAACTCATCCATTCACCATCTATGCTTCCATCCATCCATCCATCCATCCATCCACATATTTCCAGAATGCATATTGTGTACAAGAATATCAAGGCCAATTAAACAAATAGAGTCTTTCTTGTACATTTTGAAGCTAGCTACTTATTATTCTAAAGTGACTCCAGGTTAATCATAATTGTCTTAAGAAATATTTCTCAAATTTTAATAATTGCTAGAACTCTTTTGGAAGAGAATACTTTTTATGTACATTCAATTATAGTCATTTGAGTAATACTTTAAAAACTGTTCTATAGTGCTCGCTTCGGCAGCACATATACTAAAAACTGTTCTATTAAAAAGTACCTTTGAGTTACAAATTGGATATAAATTGTAGCCTTTATTACTAGTGAAAATAATTTTAAAAGATTATCATTAGATTGAAGACACAAAATAAAGTTTTCATAGACCTCAATAACTTATTAATATACCCGCATCACCAGTCTGAATAACAGCAGATTAGCTTAATTTCCAGAACTTCTTTCTAGTTTTGTAATTCTCTGGCTACATAGCAAAAGAATGAATGTGTGAGGAGTTAAGAATGAGTGTAATGTTTTGAATATCAAAGCTCTTTCTAATAATAAAAGAATTATTATTACTTTTTAGTCATAGAGTGGCATTTTTAGTCTGACTTGTTTAATGATGTTTAAATGAGAATTTATTAATACTCTAGTGCCTATTAAATATTGGCAATGGGTCTAAAGAAGGGTTGGCAAGTAAGAAAGTAATAGTGATGTCAAGTTGTTATTAAGTCTGTTAACAAAATAGCAATGTGGTCAATGGTACTGGGAGAATCAGGGGTCAAATAAATATTATTAATAGGCCTGTAAAAGCACAATCACACGGTAGTGGCCTCAGGAGCATTATAAACAGCATACTTGAATGATGGCATTATAGGGAATATTGTTAATCATGCTTTTGAATGATAGTAGTCTCTAAGGCATCGTAAATGGTAGATTTGAATGACAGGACTATTAGGAATACTCTTAACAGAAATAGATGAGCATGAAATAGTTTAGAATTCAGGCTCAGTTTGATAATTAAAAAATTTGCTTACACAAATTCTTGAATAGAAGTATTAAGAGGGTTTGTCCCAGTCTTTTAAAATTTACTTAAAAAATACAATGGACATTTTAAACACTGTGAAAAATCACATAATAGTCATTTATCCTTCTCACATAATATTCTAAGAGGCATTTAAGAATACTGTAAAAGCATTGCATAAAATCTACATTCTTCACAAGTAGGCAGTCAAGATTATTATCATAAAGCACTTAAATATTTTTTATCAAACCATACTGATTGTACATATTTATGGGATACAGAATTTGTTTCAATACATGTATATAATGTGTGATGATCTATTCAGGGTAATTAGCATATTCATCATTGAAAAACTCAATAATGTATTTGTGATGTGCATATTTGATTTCCTCTCTTTCAGTTGTTTGGTAACATGCAGGGAATCATTGTTAACTATGTATTTCTGGGTCAACTGTACACCTATAGGACTTATTTTTCCTATCTAGGTGTAATTTTGTGTCCATTAAGCAGCTTCTCACTGTCCTTCCTCCCCTTTCCCTTTTCCCACCTCTAGTAACCACAGTTTTTCTCTCTCCTTTTAACAGTTTAACTTCTTCTTCTTCTTATTTATTTGTGTTTTGTTTTGTTCTCTTTTTTAGCTCCCACATATGCGTAAGAACTTGTGGTATTGCTCTTTCTGTGCCTGGTTTATTTCACTTAACTTAATTTTCTCCAAGTTCATCCATGTTGGTGCAAATGGCTGAATGACATTTTTTTCTATGGCTAAGTCATATTCCATTGTGTATATGTACCACATTTTCTTTATTCAATCATTTGTTGATGGACACTTAGGTTGGTTTCATATCTTGGCTATTGTGAACAGAACTGTGATAAACATGGGAGTGCAGGTATCCCTTCAGCATGATGCTTTCCGTTCCTTTGGGTATATATCCAGTAGTGGGATTGCTGGATCATATGGAAGATCTAGTTGTAATTGAGAAACCTCCATACTGTTTTCCGTAATGGCTGTACTAATTTACAATCCCACCAACAATGTATAAGGTTTCCCATTTCTCTGCATCCTCACCAGCATTTGTTATTTTCTGTTTTCTTGATGATAGCCAGTCTAACTGGTATGAGATGATATCTCAATGTGGTTTTCATTTGCATTTCTCTGACTGGTGATATTGAGCATTTTTCATATACCTGTTGGCAATTTGTATGTCTTCTTTTGAGAAATGTCTTTTCAGTTCTCTTTCCCTTTGGGTTTTTTGGTTTTTTACTATTGAGTTGTTTGAGTTCTTTATATATTCTGTATACTAGCTCCTTGTCAGATGCTTAGTTTGCAAATATTTTCTCCCATTATGTAGGTTGTCTCTTTTCTCTATTGGTTTGTTTCTTTTGCTGTGCAGAAGTATTTTAGCTTGGTAAAATCCCATTTGTTTATTTTTAATTTTGTTGCTTGTTCTTTTGAAGTCTTATTCATAAAATCTTTGCCTAGTCCTCTGTCCTGGAGCATTCCGCTATGTTTTCTTCTAGAACTTTTATAGTTTCAGATCTTACATTTAAGTCTTTAATCTATTTTGAGTTTTTTGTTTATGGTGAGAGACGGGGGTCTAGTTTCATTCTTCTATGCAAGGATATCCAGTTTTCCCAGCACCATTTATTAAAGAGGTTGTCCTTTCCCCAATATACATTTTTAGTGCTTTTATCAAAGATCAATTGGCTATAAGTATGTGGCTTTATTTCTGAGTTTTCTGTTCTGTTACATTGGTCCAAGTGTCTGTTTTTTTGCCAGTACAAGGCTATTTTTGTTACCATAGCTTTATAGTTTTATTTGAAGTCAGGTACTGCAATGCCTCCAGCTTTTTTTGCTTCTTTTTCCCCAGGATTGATTTGGCTATTTGAGGTTTTTTTGCTGTTCCACATGAATGTTAGGATTGATTTTTCTACTTCTGTGAATAGTGTAATTGGTATTTTGATAGGGATTGTGTTGAATCTGTAGATTGCTTTGGGTTGTATGAACATTTTCACAACAATAATTCTACCAATCCACGAACATGGAATGTCTTTACATTTTGTTGTTTCCTTTTTAATTTCTTTCATCAGTATCTTGCATTTTTCATAGTCTTTCTTTCACCCCTTTGGTTAGATTTATTCGTAGGTATTTTATTTTTTGGTGGCTATTGTAAATGGGATTGCTTTCCTTATTTCTTTTTCTGCTAGTTCATTGTTGGTGTATAGAAATGCTATTTTTGATGTATTATTGTAGGAATACATAGATAAGGTATGAATGTCCTTAGGGAATACTATGAAGCAATGTTAAATTTGTTGAAAAGTTTTGTCCAGATAGAAAGGAAATGTTCTGGTAAGAAAAGATGCTCCTTTTAGCAATCTCCTCAAAGGATCCATTGCTACAAAATCTAAGTTGCTGTTTCATAAAGCTTTCACATAATTAGGAGGACTAGTGGAGGGATAGGGCAGGAATAAAAGACCCCTTAGAGACAGAAACACATAGGAGAAAGGCAAAGCGAGGATGGGGAGTAGAGCTGGGAATGCCTAAAAACATTAGAGGGAACATTAGACTTTAGGAGTAGGGTGGAACATTAGTCAGGAGTAAAAGAACATCATTTATGGTGGAGTAATACACAGACTCTAAAAAGAGTGGGTGAGTGTTGTGTATATAGTTACAAGTTACATTGATTCTGAACAAATATTCAATAATATAGATAAGTTCAAGCAAACAATAAAACTAGATTATTGTATTGTCCAAACATGGTACTATTTAAATTCACTTATTTGATTTGTTTATCCAAATGCTCAATCACAATATTTGAAATGAGGGAGGCATTTGGAATGAAGGAGAGGAAGTGGGACAATGTTTTTTTGCTTGTCACAGTGAATGAGGAAGGGGGTGCTATTTGTATTGAGTGCTTTGTGGGCCAAGAATATTAATGTCTTGCCATGTACAGACCATTACACAAAACAAAGAATTGTCTTGCTTCAAATGAGAAACACTGGAAGCTGAATAATAAGCATACTTATTTAAAACAATGATAAAATATAGCATAGGTTCAATGGTAAGCACATATTTTTGCTCACTTCTTATAATTTGTTTCTCAGGTACATGGTCATCTACAGATAAAGTATGCCAATCTCTTTGCAACTTGACAAAATTGGAAGGAAAGCAGGTTTTCTTTTTCTAGTAATTTTAAATCTAAGGATAATATAATCTATTATGCTCTAAACACTTTCCATTCTATGTTGTACCATTGGTTAAGTGCACAATTTTGAGTTCATTCTTGGAAATAACATGAGTATGCACAAATTTTAAGCATAAAGAATTAAAATAACCAAAACCTTCAGCAAGAATTTGGTAATAGTATATAGGTGTTGAATCACACAAATTTTAAGTCACTCCTGTTGGGGATAATAAGAAAAAAGAAATAACGAGATTAATTGAAACTAACACTTTACATATATCAGATACATAGAAGATTTGTTGTAAAGCCTTGAGAAACATGAAAAGAATATGAGGGAAATTAAACTATTGTCATAGAACTACATTCCTATTTCATCCAAGAGCAGGGATTGGGGCTGGATATACATTGTGTTGATGGAATAAGAATCTGTGGAGTATGGAATTATCACCTCTTTAATAAAACCAGAAAGACTTGAGCATTTAGGTAGAGCACAAATTCCTATTAATTATACCTATTATCTATAGCAAAGTGGTACAATTGTATAAGCTGATGAGTTCCTGATTGTTGGGCAATGGGGTGTACTAGTCTTGATAAGTTTACAGTGAGAAATTATGCTATATAGAAATTAAGTGGAAATTATACATTATTCCTTAATTAAAATGCTTAATAAGGCTCCTATATGGTAAGTAGTTAGTTGCTTCATTCAGTTTTTTTTCAGTGAACATAGGAATATTTATGAGAGTCTATAGGATTACTTCATTCCTTGGTATCTTCAAACTGTCATCTTCTTAAGCAGTTATGTTTGTTAACTTAATTTTTCTACTATGGAGTTTTCATAGAACCTAAATTCAGTATTTTAATAATTTTTCACTTTCCAGTAATTATCCATATGCATGATACATATTTTGATAAACATTCTAACTTTTCACTAATTAGTCATCTGTATAGTATATATCACTCTCCATTTCTTATGACATGCTATTTTAGGTGCTGACTTTAAAAACTGTATAAAATATTTATACTAGTACTAATAGCTATCATTTATTTGGGACTTACTATGTGCAGGCACTTTACATACTTTACTTCTAATTCTTATGATAACATTGCACAGTAGTGTTATTATTCCTACTTTGAAGGTAATTCCTAGTTTATAAGAGAAATGTGTGGGAGAGCTGAGTCTTAAAGACCCAAAGTATTCTTTGTAAGGCACTGTTATGCATGAAGCAAAAACTGTTGGGTTTGAACAGAGAAGCAAAACCATGATGAGTGACATAGAATAAAGAATTTATTATAGAGGTTTGACCTGACATAGTGAGAGCTGGTTAAACACCCCACGTAAGGCTGTCACTCTGCATCTGGTGCTGGTCCTGACATCAGCAGTCAGGCTATTAGGAATAGAAGATGGATGTGAAGTGGAGTTGAGTGAGGATGAGTGGAACACATTATGGTAAACTGGAACCTGCATCTGTCTCTCAACACCTCCAATTTCAGTGATGCCAGTGACCTATGGAGGAATGGCACACTTGGTTCTGAAGCTGAATATGCACCTTGACCAAGACTGCAAGAAGCTGAAGGAGGATATCTAATGGAAACAGGAAGAGCTGCTGGCTCAAGCCAACGAGGTGAGGGAGCAGGTCGGTGAGGACTTGTGTGAGCTGCAACAAGCAAAGCTGCACTGTACCTCTGAGAGAGAACATGGCTGTGGTGCTTCCCTCATGCATGTCTCCTCTGTGGCCAGCCCTGACCCAGGACCACAGGGACAACTGAGAAAAAAAAATTCCAGCTTAGCTATGTTGACATAATGCAAAGCCACCACTTTTAGTTATAGATATGGCTGATTTTCCCTCAAGGAATATTATGGAGAAATACATTAAATAACACTTTTCATTTACACACATTTCTTTTTCTCTACCTATCAAATATACTTATAGATTTTATGTCTTAATCTATAGGCAAACAGGTGTATACAGTAATATTTGCCAGGAGAAAAAGAGAAAGATGCAAATTTATTTACTATTCATAATAACACTTATTTGTTTTACATAAAAGAAGCCAAAAATGATGAAATCCATTGACTAAGGTTTTGAAGCACTGAAAATTCTATCTGAAATATTTTGCAACTCACACTGTGGTGTTTATAATTCTAATGAGTTCTGCATGAATGAAGAAAATGAAAATGAATATTATTAGAGAAGATGGGATAGAGCAGTTGTTTTTGTTCTACTCTGTGGTTGCAGTCTCCAAATACAAGCAAAAAGTTTCCGTAAGAGTCAAAGTGCTTCAGTGAAAACATTTCATATATGACATTTTGATAAAAAGAAATGAATCTATTTCTGAATAAAGGAATCTAATGTTCTATAAACAGGCACATTATTTTGTGGTATAGATAAGAGCATTAAGACTAACAGCATAGCTACAAATGCCAAATGTTCATATGGAAAAGGAAAAGTCAGCTAAGAGCGTACATAGCATTTAGATGGAGCACAATCCAGAGATGGTGACAGCCCCTGTGTGCCTCCTGCATACTTATGGCAGCACCATATTACAAGGATGTCCTGAGGAGTCTTAGGGCATTGTAACTATTCCAAAGGAGAAACTGTAGTTGACCTTTAAAAAAAAAATGTAAAAGTAATTCTTACTGAAGAAACTTTGGAACACAGATAAGCAAAAATTAAAAAAAAAAAATTCCAGTGGTACCAATCAAAGGAAACTGTATTAGTTATCTATTTTGTGTGACAAGCTACCCCCAAAACTTAACAGAAACTCAGGCTGCTCTAAGTTCTTTGCCACATAAGCCTTCCCCATGTAGCAACATGCTTCCTCAAAGCATACAAACTCAGAAAGGACTGGAGTTGGCTAACAAAATGGAAGTCACGATCTTTTGCAACCTAAGCATAGGAGTGACATTCCTCAACATTGCTATATTCTAGTTACTCAAAAAAAGCGATTATGTAATGTATTTAATAGCAGAAGGCAAGGGTCACTGGGACCACGTTGAAGGCTGCCTACCACCATCAATTCTGTATCATCAGCATTCAGCCAGAGAAGCAGAACTACTGGGAAACACAGTCCAGTCCAGATAAGTTGCACATTACAAAGCCATAACAGAGGCTCACTGTCAAAAAAACGTCTCTGATCTCACTGACTTAACACAGTAGTTTATTTTTTTCCCTCTTCTAAGGATGATGTAGTCACTGGAGCAGGTGAATCTCGTCCCAGACTCCTTCCATCCTGTGGCTCTGCCAATGGACACCCGCAACTATTCAGAGAACTATTCTTCATTCTTAGGAATTCTCTCTAGGTAAACAGAACACTGATCAAAAATAACACTACTTTTGTGTAGCAATGACGAGAAATCTATTCTGAAATCTCTTTTTTAGAATGATGTAAGTTGAAAAGAATTATCTTTTCAACCAAAAAACTTTGATCACAAATGCTGCAAAACTATTACTCCCTGTAGTTTATTGAATTATGTTCTCCCAAAACTCATTGAAGCTTGAATTGTGTCCCCCAAGTTTTATGTATTAGAAGCTTAGCTCCCACTGTGACTATTAAGAAACAGGATTTCACTGTGGGAAGTCCTATTATGGTAACTGAAAGGTGTAGTCTCGAAGAGGTGATTAGATTGTAGGACCATGCCATAGTGAATGGATTAAAAATGGTGGTCATGGGCATGGTTTGAAGGGCCTTAAAAGAGGAGCATGAAGAGTCTCTCTCTGCTCCACCATTTTCACAATGTGATACTCTGCCATCACTGAAGTCATCACCAAAGAAAACCTTAACCAGCTGTGTTGCCTGGACTTTGGACTTCCTAGTCTCTGAATCTGTAAGCAATAAATTTTGTTTTCTTATAAATTACCCAGTGCCAGGTATTTTGTTATAAGCAACAGAAATGGACTAATACACTCCCTCATTGATCCTAAAAGTAAAGAGAGAGTTTGAGATTGGTATTACTAAAAAAAAAATTGTGGTATAAGTGAAAACTTCTTATAAGTAATGTTTTATTTTATATAAAAAATGCATATTGTATTAAATGGTTTAAAATTTAAAACCTTATTAATTGAAAATAAATAATAATAATATAACCATTTGGCTAAAATAAATATCGGACATCAAATATACTTGAGTAATTTATTTTGAGAATTTGCTAGGAGACTACATTCTATAATTTACTAACTTATTTATTACTAATAGAATTTTTACATAGAATAATGCTGTGGACATTCTCAAATCCGTGGTGATCTGGTTGACCAAAATGCACATGTAGTCAGTGTGAGAAACCAGAATTTGATGCCAGTCTGCTAAACTGTTTTATTCATTCTATCATCTATCTATCTATCTATCTATCTATCTATCTATCTATCTATCTATCTATCTATCTATCTATCTATCTATCTATCTATCTATCTATCATCTGTTTATCCACCCATCCATCCCATCCACCCATCCATCCATCCATCCATCCATCCATCCATCCAACCATCCGTCCCATCTATCCACCAAACCACTCATGCACTTCATGTATAGCACTTACTATATATATATATATTCCAGGAACAGTTCTAATTTTAACTTATTTAATTCATATAAAAACCTTATTGGGTAGGAACTATTATTAGTTTTACTTTATAGACTGGGAATCTGAACTATAGGATGATTAGGTAACTTCTCTGATGTCATGAATTTACCTTATTTACTCATCTTAGTTAATTTTAAGTATATATCTTCTTTCTCCTTAAGTTTTTTGATGGAAAAAATGATGCTTTATTCCTCTCCATATTTCTAACAGTCCTGTGCTAGGAGATCAGAGCTCAGTAAATATTTAGCAACTCGAAAGAGCTAGAGAGGTAGACTACTAAGTGAGGATAACCTTTCCCTCTGAGGCATCAATGCTTTACTACTTCAGCAAATTTCACCTCCTACATAAGATAAACTTAAATTGTCAGTATGAATTAATAAATACATATGATCCTAAAGTGTTAGTATGAAGGACATGGCACTTTAAAAAATAAAAAAGTACTATGGAGTAATTGAGTTTTAGGGTTATAAGAAATCTTGGAGATATGGTCCAATTTTTATCCCATAAATGAAGGAGCAAGCTTCAGAGGCACTAAATGATTCATGCAGAGTCACTCCCAAGTTCCAAGGCAATGGATTTCTGGCTCTCTCGGAGCATTTGTTGGAAGCTCTGACTGTGGCCACTATTCTTAATTTTCTGATCTTCAAATAAAGACTACAAATGTATATGCGACAACACTGAATTGAACGCCTCAACCACTGCTGCTTTTCTTGCCTTGAACTCTGTTTTTAGGCCCTTGCCATGCTAGTGTAATTTTTCTGAACACAGTTACAAGCTTTTCTTTCCCAGGATCCATCCATCACATGACAGTATATTATCCATCCCAAGAAAAGATGATGTGTTTAATTGATAACTTTAGTCACCGTGAGTCCCTCTTTCTACCACCATATCTTTTGGTGCTCTGACTTGTTTTCCTCTTCTGACTCTATTTATAACACACCCTCTTACCTTTAAACTTCTACTTATAAAATTGTTGTTTCTTTCTACCCTCAACTATATTCCCTGACTAATACTTCCCATTTTAAAGGCTCTAGCAAGATTTCAACAAATAACTATTAATAAAGAGATACTACAGGACAGTTCTATTTTAATGTATAGGAGCCTACCACAAACACTTTTTCTTCCTACTATAAAATATAAGATAATTATTACCAAAAAGGCATCCCTCACAATTGTGATTATGACAGAGAAGTTGTTTGCCTTGTTCATACATGCAACTTTGTTAAATGGCTTGTACACTATACATGTGTGGGTTAGATATTTATGATAAGGTCTGCACCTCTCATGAATTTTTCTAGTGTGGAAACCCCATTAGCTTGTGATTATTTTAATATCCTATTAAGAAGCTAGTTTTTATAGTATTCCAGGTATAAATATTAAATGGAAATATTTATCATAAATAAATGCTATTTAAAGAATTGTGATTTAACTAGATCTCTTTTATCTGAATGAGTTGTGTTTTAGAACCCACATGTTTCTAACTTTAAATCCTTCTTCATCTAGGATTATGAAAGAATCTGTCTGAGAAAGTTCTCTGAGATGGGTTACCCTGTACATCAAATTCATTTTTTTCTGAAACCTATTGGCATGATCTTTCATTGAACCTGCTGGAAACTCTCTGTTAAGTGTTTGAATAGCAAGTGAAAATATATGATGTTTATATATTCAAAGGCAAAAAAACTCACTTAAAGAAATACTGTATGAATAATTGAAATAAACACAGGACGTGAGCACAACACTGCGAATTACTGTCTAAAAGTCTCTATGGATGGGTAGTTCTTTAAAAATAGAAGGCCGTTTTGATCAAACTCTGATGTTCCTATTTTTAAATTCTTGGCACACTTCTTTAGTAGAAGATCATCTTCAAAAAGAAAAGAAGGCAGATGTGGTTTCCACCCTGGAGTTCTTGAGCCCCAGGGAAGCAACACTGGTTTGATATAGATAGGCATGCTTATTGCTTACATTTTGCTTTGGACAATGGGTACAAAAGAACCAGGGTGTGGAGAAAGCTTGGCCTTGGGATTATTAGCTGTTTGAACTGTGGATATCTAGTTGGTGTTCTGTAGCACAGAGTAAAGATAAATTGTACAAGGCATTTGTGGATATTACAAATAAAAATGCTTAGTGCCTTACAGAACTCATAGCGATTCACCTTTAAGTCTTGTAATGTCTGATAAAAAAAGAGTAGGAACTAAAGCTTTCCAACCTTAGAAGGGTGGTGTTAATTAGTGACAGTACTTTAAGAACTGTTGAGACATTATTGATAAACCACTACTTACAAATGTTACAGCTCATAGTAAAGCAATTTAATTTTCTCTGTTGCTCAGATTTCCAGTGAGGATATTTAATGATGTGGATAGATTTCTGACTGAGCTAATGCTATCACTTACAATAATTTTCCTGACTTATAATGTTTGTAAGCACCTTACAAAGAGAAAATAACAGGCTTTCTCTAGGATTTTCTATTATAAAAAGCTATTTTTAAGTCTTTAAGTTTGAGAACTTTATAAGATAATACAAATAATACTTCTCGTAGTAATTTTTTTCATCTCCCATCTCCCTTATGCAACAATAAGTTGTGGTTATTTATGGTAGTTTTTTTTCTTTACTATAAACTGAATGTAGAATCTGCTTCAGCTAGATTAGTAAATATGCTACTTGAATAAAGGAAGAATTCAATTTAAAAATGGTTTAATGTATTAGTCTGTTTCTGTTACTTATGACAAAAATACCTGAAATTGGGTAATTTATAAAGAAAATGAAGCTTATTGCTTACAGTTTTGGAGGCTGGAAAGTCTAAAGTCTAGAGAACATTTCTGGTGAGGTGACTGTACAACAATGCAGGGTGTCACATCGTGAGAATGGTGGAGCAGAGAGAGAGACTGACCTCCTCATTCACTCTCCTTTTAAAGCCACCAGAACCACTTGCATTATTCTAAAAATGAATCAATCCATTCACAAGGGCATAGTCTCAAAATCTAAAAACCTCTTCAAGGTCCCACTTTTCAGTTACCATAACAGGATTTCCCACACTCAACAGTTGCGGTGGGGATTAGGTTTGGGGGGACATTCAATACAAGGTATTTAATTATCTGTTATTTATATTTTATAATTTAAAGCTCGCTTTATGATTTTTCTTATTGGATTCATAATTTGCCAAAACGAAAGAGGGTCAGCCAGCTTCCAGCTGCAGAATGCAGAAACTACCTTAGCTATTTTAAGCCAAAGCTATTTAATATAAGAAATTAAGTGCTTACAAAATCATTGGAAGTGCTGGAGAGCAGGCTGTAGGTTGAGGTTTCAGAAAGAATTCTAATATCAATTACTTGGAGCTAACCCTCCAAGGAAGCGTCACCTTCTCCAACCAGGAAACTCTTGTCTCAGCTACTGGATCCAGAATCTCATCGTGATGAAAAGCCACCACCAGCATGGATTTTGAGTGAACTCGTCTCCTGAATCTGGAAGAAGATGTAATCTAAATGTTGCCTACGCTTTGACAGTCTGTAAATGTACTTTATATGACACCAAAATTAACAACCCAAATATCAATACTTCATCTGCACTCATAGAATCTCAATTTTTTTTTTTTCATTTTTCTCTGGCTTGTATTTCCAGTACTGAGTGTCTTGAAAATATTTGTGAGTAACTCCTCTCTCATAACATCCATGCTCTTTTGCCCCATCTCACACAGAGCAGGTGCTGTCCCAGATCTTTTACTTTCTACAGTTTCTGATAGTCATAGCCATTCTCTGATAGTGGGTGCCACTGCTCTTCCAAGCCCAGCAGTACAGCTGCCACACTCTCCTGCTACAAACTGAACTTGAGTCTCTTTCTGAGCTTTCCTGGGAATAGCAGTTCTTTGCTGGTGCCTATCTTGAGTCATGAGGATGCATCTAAATGTGCACATCCAGTGATATGTTGGACCTACTGAGTACTAGCTCACAAGAACTCATGTGTATGTTCTTTTTAAATTTTGTTAGCCATTTGTTAACTCAGCCATTACTAAAAATTAAATGATATAATGATACAATTAAGTAAACTATCAACCTGATGTCACAGAGCTGAACTGGGAAAAGAGGCACATTATATAGTATATCTGCCATATAGATACAATATTTGATAAATAGCCTCAAAAGCATACATAACAGCAAAATGCAAAAAAAGAAAAGTAGAAATTAAGTTTTGTGTACATATTACGTTTGTGTCTCTGACTCCCAATAAGCTGACAAGAATCTGGTGATTGTGTGTTTCTGTGTCCTAAGCAGCAGTCTTGCCCTTTTCTTCAAATTTCAACATCTGGATATCCACACGCAGAAGAATTAAATTAGACTCTTGCCTCACACCATATACAAAAGTCAACTCAAGATGAATTAAAGGCTTAAATATAAGATCCAAAACTATGAAGCTACTAGAAGAAAACAAGGGAAAAGCTCTATAACATTGTTTTGGGCAATGAATTCATTGGACCCCCCAAAAGTACAGGCAACAAAAGCAAAAATTGAAAAATGGGATTAATTACATCAAACTAAAATACTTCTGCACAGAGAAGGAAACAATCAATACAGTGAGGAAACAATGTACAGAAGGGAGAAAAGTATTTGTATACCATACATCTGATAAGGGATTAATGTCCAAAACATAAAGGAACTTAAACAACTCAATAGCAAGCAAACAAATAATCCAATTAAAAAATGGGCAAAGGACCTGAAAAGACATCTCTCAAAAGAAGACATGCAAATGGCCAACAAGTATATGAAAAAAAAATGCTCAACATCACTAATCACTAGAGATGTTCAAATTAAAACCACAATAAGATATCACCTAATAGCTGTTAGAATGACTATTATCAAAAAGGCAAAAGATAGCAAGTGTCATTGAGGATGTAGAGAAAAGGGAATCCTCGCACACCATAGATGAGAATGTCAATTACTACAGCTATTATGGAAAACAGTATGGAGGTTCCTCAAAAAAATTAAAACTTATTAAGAACTAAGAACTTAACATTGTTAAGAATTAAAAGTTCTTAATATATTAATAGGCTAAGAATAAAAAGGTTTTAATAATGTTGAGAATTAAGGACTACCATATGACCCAATAATCCTACTACTGGATATATATCAGAAGGAAATAAAAGCAATATGTGGAAGAGATATCTGCCCTCCCAAGTTCATTGCAGCATTATTCACAATAGCTGAGATACGGAATCAACCTAAGTGTCCATCAGTGGATGAATGGACAAAGAAAAATGTGGTATATATACACACTGAAATACTATTTAGACATAAAAAAGCAGAAAATCCTATAATTTGCCACAACATGGATGAACCTGGAGAACATTATTTTAAATTTAACAAGCCAGGCACAGAAAGCCAAATATCACATAATCTTACTCATATGTGTGATCTAAAGAAGTTAAACTCGTAGAAGTAGACAGTGGAATGGTGATTACCGGGAGCTGGTGGGTGTTGTGGGGGAGATGTTGGTCAAAGGATACAAAATTTCAGTTAGACAGGAGCACTAAATTCAAGACACTGTTGTGCAACAGGGTGACTACAGCTAAAAAATGTATATGAAGCATAATTGATCATACATATTTTGGGGGTACGGTGTTGACTGTCATTATTTGTGTACAATATGTGATGATCAAATCATTATTAGCATATTCATTATTACAAATCATAATTATTCTTTGTACCCCTTACCCAATTTCTCCCTAACCTCCCTTTCCTTCCCCTTTTTCCACCTATAGTAATCATAGATTTGTTAAAATATATTGTAATCTTGAAAAATGCTGAGAGGATGTAAAGTGTTCTCATAATAAAAATAACTGTTTGAGGTAATTCATATGTTACTTAGCTAGAGTTAGACATTCCACAATGTATATATACTTCAAAACAATATGTTGTACACAGTAAATACATACATTTAAACTGTTGGTTTAAAAAAATTAAAATTAAACAAAAACAAAAACTCCAGCATCTCTTCTAGGCTTTCAAATAGACAGTCATGTCCCACAATCAAGGCCAGGGTCTGGCTCAGCATTAGCACATAATTTACTTCTCCGTCTCTTAACCTCTTCCTTCCCCCATTGGTCCAAAGGACACAATTTTCTGACTCATTACTTTCTACCAACTTGCCAGAACAGCTACCCACCTGTCTATTTCTTAGCTCCTTGCTTTCGAAGCAGAGAGTTTTGGGAAAGTAATTTTAAAACAGCTTTTTCCTAAATAACAGTATAAAACTAACTCTGAGAAAGCCTGAAATATCTCAGGAAAGTTAGCTGCCAAACTATTTAAAACCACTCTGGTAGTTTGACAGTAAATCTTTCAATTACTACTTAATTATCTCTGTGCTTTAGAGGGTCACGGGACACTGTAAATGTCAAATGTTTTGGTCTCTCCCAGATTTCTGAGGGACAGATGCATGTCAGGCATGGCTGGAAAGACATGATTGTGTGTAACATTAATTTTATGCATGTACGTGTTTTGGGGATCTGATTCTTTGATTGTTTACTTTCTTACTTTATGTTTTATACTCTGGTGAGGTCATTTGCTCTTTGCTCCACAGAAGGGAATGAAAATTTAATTTCAAGGCTGCTATTACTGTTCTGACTGCACTTTTTCACCCTCATGGGACCCCACGTAAATAAGTGCAGGACATTCACTGGTGATTCTTCCCTTCCCCAGGGCTGTCTCTTCCCTGGCTGGTGGAAAGCTCAGTCTCCTTCCTGGGCACCAAAGTTTCTGAGTTACACACACGGCAGTAAATGAGACTTTTAGTGTCAGATTTAGTTATTACTGATGGAGCAAGATAATGCATGAGTGACAAAAGAGTCTCCATGTTCTCAAGTCTTTTCAGGTTAGCCTACTTTTTAATAATCTAATAAAGCGACTAGAAGCTCTATCCTGTCCAGGGATATCCTGTCCAGAAGTCCAGGGCTGTTCGCAGGGTTTCTGAGGATTCTCAAGGGATTGCTTACGTTTTCTCAGAAATATTTTATATCTTGCTCTGAATTACTGCTTTTGGCTTCATCGTATTTAGTGTTTGTCCTCTTCTTGTTCCTTTTCTGAAAACAGAAATTCTCTTCCTACCCTCTTTAATCTGAGGGGTGGACAAAGACCCCTTCTCTGTCATTCGCTAAGGCACCAACAAGGTCGTATGTGACGGACTTGCTGTAGTTTGGAGAGTCATTACAGCAGAGAGAAAGACAATTTAACCCCAGGTTTCATACATCCCTAAAGCCATTCAGTGGGCGTTCCTCTGATGGGGAATGCTGTGTTGACCACCCCTTTCCTTTGGCTTCTGTCTGTTCTTCTGTTCCATCTCCTCTTTCTCTTCAGACATAGGACCCCAATCTCTAGACTCTCCTACCTGCATTTCCTTGTAAGGGAAAGAGTAACACTTGGAAAACCAAACAAATCATCAAGCCATTCACTAGATAGATATCCTTTTATATTATTATTATTCAGAGTAGTTTGGCACTGTTTTGTTTTAACCCCCCTTTTTAAAACTAACCATATGTATATGTGTCTTTGTATGTGAATTGGTGTGCCTATTTTTTTCTTATTCTTATATTTCCAGAGATACTTTGTTTTCCTGATCAAAACAACAATCTTCTTCCTGCCACATCCAACTCCAAAAGGGGCAATGAAGGCAGTTTAAAAAACAAAAAACAAAACAAAACAAAATTTTTTATTTTCTTTGTGATCATATGTTTCCAAGGCTGGTTCTCATTTTTTTTTTTATAGCCAGCAAGAAACGTCTGCCTGGAAATGAGAGATATTTTAAGCATTCAGACATAACCTTGCTTCTTCTGTGGTTCATTCTGCATTTGTAAAAATCTGAATATACCTTTGTTATATTCAGGCTTTTGTTATCTTAGTGAATATACTGCACAGTAGTGAACATTGAGAAAGTCTGAGATATCTCAAGAAAGTTAGCTGCCAAACTATTTAAAACCACTCTGGTAGTTTGACAGTAAATCTTTCAATCACTACTTAATTATCTCTGTGCTTTAGAGGGTCACGGGACACTGTAAATGTCAAATGTTTTGGTCTCTCCCAGATTTCTGAGGGACAGATGCATGTCAGGAATGGTTGGAAAGACTGACTAGTAGAAAATATAATTTGAAAAATTTATGTGGTGCTGAAGGTCACCTTTAGAGAAAGATTACTTAATAATGTGATAATTGACCTCCAGGAAGTACAATCTATTCTTAATTTTTCTTTCACACCCCCACAGATTTCTTTCTGCGTGACTACTGTCTCAAGAAACTCCTTTATGCAGGAGCAAAAAAAAAAAAAAAAAAAAAGCATCATTTCACCATATCGTTTATGTTCTTTGCCACACATCTATTTGTATAAAATCATAGTCTTTTAAATTTCCTAACCAGTATCCAGGAATATTAAATAACCCTAATTTGAGGTTAATGAATTTATTTTATGAGATACAGTTTACTTGATTTAATAAACACTTATCTATTCAGTGATTTCTCAACTTGTATATTATAGTCTAAAGAATAGCTTATTATAAGAATTTAAAAATTGGGGAAAATTTTTCATGTAAGAACAATGTGATGGTAATCTGTCCACAAAAGACTAATGATATACCTGATATGTTGTATATCTACAATGACTAATAAAATAATATTGCTCTAGTACTTATGGTTAAATAACCACAAAGATAATAAAACTGAATCAAATAATCATTATTTAGCAGGCAAAATCCAACTCTTCATCAAAAGCCACATCAACTTTGCACCTTTTAAGTCATTCTCCACAGTCCCTCTGTTCACTATCCATCACTCTCTGTGCTCCCAAACCATAGTATTCATTCCTCTTTCATAGTGCTCATCACGTATGTTTGAGGAAATGTGTCCCAACAGCTACACTCTCTGCTACCTGAGAATAAGAACAGTGCTATGTTCTGTGCATCCCAAATTCCCCAAGTAGAGCACTTGGCCCAGAGGAAGCATTGAACAGATTTAATTGATAGGTATAGGAGACACATTATATATCATAGAGACACTTTTCACTGCTGTCTGTGTATCAGAATCATCACAGAGTTTTGTGAACATGCAGGTACATGGGCTCCATACCAGACCTACTAAATCAGTACTTTGCCGGGGCTGAATCTAGGTTTGTGCACTTGGAGCAGATGTTCCACAGAGAATTGAGTTTGTAAAAGAGTAGATCAGTACAGACTAGAACTGCCAGGGAAAGTTTGTAGAGCACGGGGTACTTGCTTATATAAAAAAAGGGGAAAGACCTCATTTACAAGAAAATATTTCTTTGAAGTCTTTCTTTCGACATTTGTCAATTAAAGAATCATAGAATTTTGGAGCTATGAATACATATGTATCTTTTACCCTTAAACAGAATCCCACAGAAAAACTGTTTCTCACTGGAAAAAAACAAAAACAAACAAACAAAAACCCCACACTGCTTTCATGGTTAAATAGGTTTTAGGTTACTGGATCAAGTGGTCCATTTTTTTTTCTAAAATTTGATGAGTGATTAAGTTTTTTAACTTTGGAACTTCTCAAAGCCTACAATGTGATCATTTATATTTTAAATCTCCAAGAGGGAAATATAGTAAGCAAGATTTCCCAAACTCTCTGTTGTAAACAACTTAACAGTATGTCACTGTACACTTAATGCTTTTCAGAGGAGTTCAGGAAGCACATTATAACATAAAGGCTTAATTAAATGACCTTTGGAATCAGGCCATCTGAATTCAAAACCTGACTACATGTTCTGAACTGATTTAAATCAACTTCATCATTCCCAATTATTAGGTCCCATTCCACATGCCCTTCTCCTACTTATGAGAATAAGAGGTAGTAGTTACCAGGAGAGCGAGGTTCAGACTGGATCCTTCCAGAGAAACAAAACTTCTTGGCACATTATCAAATAACAGTCATAAAAATCTGTTTTGTGTGAGTTTGAAATAAATACCTCTGTCCTTTAGACACCTCAACCTTGCATGAAGGGGTTTATTCAAAACAGATGTGAGTCTTCTAGGCAGGCAGGATTCAGCTAAATTCCTAGTCAAAATCAGACAACAGAATCCTCTCTTAGTAGATGAACATAGTATCAAATTGGATCCAGAGCACTGTGCTGATTAGCAATCTCTGTGGAAGCAGGCATTGAGAATAGGGTTAGGATTGCAAAGGTTTATTGGGGAGTAACACATGTGACAGAGACGGAGAAGCAGAATTAGGCTATCAGAGTGTTCAGACTGAAGGACAGACCTAACACAGCTGGAGGCTGCCAGCCAACCCCACTCCCTGAGGATGTTCAGTGAGTCCTCAAATCCAGGTTGGTCCACAGCCCACTTTTAAGTATACTGTCTGCTGGTATCATAGATTTTAAATCCTCTTGAACCAAGGGCAGAAGTACCTGTAAATAGTTCTGGTCAGTCCACTTATCTGTTTGAACATTAATTTTACCAATGAAAATCTCACCTACCATCACTTATGCTAATTAGCAAAGTCTCTAGTGATGATCAGAGCTGAAAATAGTTCAAGCTGTAGAAGTAGACTCTGAGTGTAGAATCCTGATTAGAGTCTCCAGATACCAAGTAACCACCTGTGAGTACACATTCTTAATTAAGTTATCTGAAATATGAACAGACTACTTCTAAGGTGTTGATTAAAAGGAGCTAACATACACTATGCCAAAATGTTTTTCAAGTAAATCAGAGAATGTAACACTACCCCACTTACTTCTGTGTGTACTTGGGTAATATACTTAACCTCTTCAAGCATCAGCTTCCTCATTTGAAAAATAAGAATGATGATAGTTTTACCTCATTAGATTGTGGGGTGAGTGCTTAATGAAGAATTTCTGGGCCAAAGGTCAGGGTGGGGAGCCAGGTAATATAGCCTGTGGAGGTAGCTTTCTCACTTGTGTCTTAATGAAAAGTGACAGAGGCAGAAAAACAAAAAACAAAGGGCTTGACTAATAACAACTCTTAAAAAGTCACCTGTTAATTTCTGGATTCTCTATTCTGTTCCATTGGTCTGTGTTTATGCCAGTACCCTACATGCTGTTTTGGTTACTATAGCTTTGTAGTATAGTTTAAAGCCAGGTAGTGTTATGCCTCCGGCCTTTTTTTTTTGCTCAGGATTGCTTTGGCAATGTTAGGATTGTTTTTTCCAATTCTGAGAAAAATGTCATTGGAATTTTGATGAGGATTGCATTGAATCTGTAGATCACTTTGGGTAGTATGGACATTTCGGCAATGTTAATTTTCTTCCAATCCAAGAGCATGGGATATCTTACCATCTTATTGTGTTCTCCTTAATTTCTCTCAACAGTTGTTTGTAGTTCTTATTGTAGAGATTTTTTACATCCTTGGTTAAATTTATTCCTAGGTATTTTCTTTTTCTGGTTACTATTGTAAATGGGCTAGCTTTCTTGATTTCTTTTTCTGCCAGTTCACTGTTAGAATATAGAAATGCTATTGATTTTTGCATGTTGATTTTGTATCCTGAAACTTTGCTGAAATCATTTATTAACTCTAATGGTTTTTTTGTAGCGTCTTTAGGCTGTTCTATATATAGGATCATGTCATCTGCAAACAGGGCCAGTTTGACCTCATCTTTTCCAATCCGGATGCCCTTTATTTCCTTCTCCTCCCTGATTGCTCTGGCTAGTACTTCCAACACTATGTTGAATAGGAGTGGTGAGAGTGGGCATCCTTGTTTTGTTCCTGTTCTTAAGGGAAAAGCTTTCATTTATTTTCCATTCTGATCTTTGACAAATGCTCCAAGTCCACACACTGGGAAGAGACTGCCTCTTCAGTAAATAATGCTGGGAAAATTGGACATTCATATGTAAGAAAATGAAACTAGACTCGTACCTCTCACCATATACCAAAATCAACTCAAAATAGATTAAAGAATTAAATATACACCCTAAAGCAATAAAAATCCTTAAAGAAAACATAGGGGAAACACTCCAGGAAGTAGGATTGGGTACAGACTTTACCAAAGCACAGGCGACCAAAGGAAAAATAAACAAATGGGATTGAACCAAAAACTTCTGCACAGCAAAAGAAGCAATTAACAGAGAAAAAGGACTACCAAGAGAATGGGAGAAATTATTTGCAAAATATATATCTGACAAAGGATTAATATCCATAATATACAAGGAACTCAAACAACTTAACAGCAAAAGAACAAGTAACCCAATTAAAAAATGGACAAAGGAGCTGAGTAGGCATTTCTCAAAGGAAGATATACAAATGCCCAACAGATATATGAAAAAATGCTTAACATCACTCAGCATTTGGGAAATGCAAATCAAAACCACTTTGAGATACCATCTCATTCCAGTTAGGATGGCTAATATCCAAAAGACTGAGAATGACAAATGCTGGCAAGGATGCGGAGAAAAAGGAACCCTCTTACACTACTGGTGAGACTGCAAAATGCTGCAGCCTTTATGGAAAATAGTACAGAGGTTACTCAAATGATTACAGATAGAGCTACCATATGACCCAGCTATTCCACTACTGGGTATATACCCAGAGGAATGGAAATCATCAAGTCGAAGGGATACCTGTACTTCCATATTTATTGCAGCACTATTTACAATAGCCAAGAGTTGGAACCAGCCTCAATGCCCATCATCAGATGAGTGGATAAGGAAAATGTGGTATATCTACACAATGGAATACTACTCTGCTATTAAAAAAAAAGAGAAATACTAGTCACAGCAACATGAATGCATTTAGAGAAAATTACATTAAGTGAAATAAGTCAGGCACAGAAAGAGAAATACTGCATGTTCTCACTTATTTGTGGGAGCTAATAAAAATAAAGAAGTATCCAAATGAGCGGGAGGTGGGGAGGGGGCGGGGAAGAAGACACAACAACCACAATAATTCCTTGATCTTGTTAAAACGAGTGAACAGATATGATGTTGATGGGGGTGGGAGGGGGAAGAGGGAGGGAGGAAAAGGAGGAATAGATAAAGGGACAAAAAAATCAACTGTACTGTATATTGATAAGTTAAACTTTTAAAAAAATGTCACTTGTTATATTTTGAGAGACGGTACCTGGGGTTAAAACAAATTGTTACAGGTATCTGGCTTGTTGGTGAAAGAGCAGGAGAGAATCCAAGGTATGAATTCTTAGTCCGGTAGTCTTGCCAATACATTGTCACCATACTTATAAGTAAATAACTTTATTTTTAATTAGTCATATGAGACAACTACATTGATAGTCTCAACTAAGTTTATTTATATGAATAATTTCCTCTCTTGACATGCATGTCAAGAGATTAAATTCACATCCATGTCTGGAGATGATTAGGTTTACTAATCATGCCTACCATAATGACAGTCAATTGATTTTCTTCTGGATAAGATCTGTATCATTGTGAGATTGGAAATTTTGACTGGAGAACAGAAAGAAGAAAGACATTTTTGGACTGTTAGGTTTTAACTCAAAGATTTTGAATGCCCAGTGCAAACCAATGAATGCAGGATCAGAGAGAAGATATATGGAGGTAAGAAAGGAGTGAGAAAAAGACATGGAAAGATATCAAAGAAAGCATGGTTTACAAATTTGGTTCACTACATGCATGCCGCTCTATATGTTACTGACAATCGTCTGTATTAGAGTTCTCTAGAGAAACGGAACTAATAGGATATGTATAGAAGTGTAAGAGGAGATTTGTTAGAGGAATTGCCTCCTGTAATTATGGAAGCTGAGAAGTCCCACGATATGCTGTCTACAAGTTGGAGACTCAGGAAAGCTGGTGAAATTATTCATTCTGAGTCCAAAGGCCTGAGAACCAGGGGAACTGATGGTATAACTTACTCCAAGGCTGAAGGCCTGAGAAAGGAGTGAGGAAGCTGCTGGTGTAAGTTCTGGAGTTTCCAAAGGTCCGAGAACCAGGAGTTCTGATGCCCACAGGCAGGAAAGATAGAGAGAAATTGCCCTTCCTCTGCCTTTTTGTTCTAGTCAGGTGGGTCCTCGACAGACCCATTGGTGAGGGTGATCTTTTTTACTCAGTCTGGTGATTCAAATACTAATATGAGGTGTTCTGGAAACATCCTCATTGACACACCTAAAAATAATGTTTTACCAGGTATGCGAGCATCCCTTAACCCAGTCAAGCTCACATATAAAATTAACCATCTTCAGCTAACTTTTGAAACACTACACTTTTTATAGTTTTTGTGAAATATGCATAATTACAAGAAAATTCATTTAGACTGGTCCTTGCGAGGATGAATTACCCTTTTGAATCTAGATTGATACAGTTTTCAGACTTATAAACTCAGTGATTCATTTATTAATAAATATTAGAATGTATTGAATTAACATACTGTTTTAGAATGGCGATGGGTTATTGATTTCTGTAAATACTACATATATCATCTTATCTAGGATCAATATATTTCATTACTATACTGGTATATCTTGTGTCTGGAATTTGTACTTTGAAAATGATCTTATTCCAGAACTGACCACGTCTGTTCATGGCTGTCTAATTTTAGGGAAACTTTATCTGCATTTATACAGTCTTTTCATACTTAGTAGAAGCCATGCTGATGATGCGACTTATCAGTCTTCACAAACTTATTTGTCCTTTAGTCTTACAATCTACTTTTTAAATACTGTACTATGTGGAGATAATATCTCAATTTTAGTGACCCCAATATCCCTTTATGTAGCTGTACATAGAGGATTATTATCATCATTATTATTTGATTACTTGTTCCACATCTTTAAATAGTTTCTGATTGTGTCATAATATCTGTTTGATTTTAGATTTCCATTATTATAATTCTATTTTGACAACCTGTGCTACATCCACTCTACAACATTTTATTTGTCTGATTGTATAAGTTTTATTCCAATTACACCTGATTGATCGCTAATTATAAGAATAATAGTTAATGTCAGTAATGCTGTTTTTTCAAGTACAGAATTAATTATTTTCATATTTGATAGCTTAAGGGCCAATTTTTCTGTTGGAAAACATTGATCCATTAAGTGAAATAAGTCAGGCACAGAAAGACGAATACTGCATCATTTCACTCATGTGAAATTTTAAAAAGTTGATCTCATAGAAGTGGAGAGTAGATCAGTGGTTAGCAGAAGCTGGGAAGGGCAGGGGGAATGAGGGATGAGAAGATATTGGTGAATGGATACAAAGTTGCAGTTAGAAGGAGTAAATTCTAGTGTTTCATTGCACAGTAGGGTGATTATAGTTAACAATAATATACCGTATATTTCAAAATAGTAAGAAAAAAGGGTTTTGAATGTTCTCACCACAAGGAAATGATAAATGTCTGATGTAATGGATATGCTAATTTTCCTAATTTGATTTTTACACATTGTATACATATCAAAACATCACACTGTACCCCATAAATATGTACAATTATTATGTATCAATTAAAAATATGAGAACAGAATAATGCATTATTTTGGGAAATAAAAAGAAAAGTGAGAAAAATAATTTGGAAAGGGGTCGATGGTATTGCTATGTGTATATTTATTTTATGTGGAATATATACTTTCAGATATGCTCACAGTACATATGTATGGCATACATGCTCATATTTATTCGCCTTTCTCTCACTTAAAGCCTATTAATTTATTTGGGACTATCCTGCCACTAAAGAGAATAGCCATTAAATGAACACAAATATTTCCATTAATTTTTTTTTTCTTTTTTCTTTCTTTTTTTTTTTATTTTTTAAATTTTATTTTGTCGATATACATTGTAGCTGATTATTGCTCCCCATCACCAAAACCTCCCTCCCTTCTCCCTCCCCCCCTCCCCCCAACAATGTCCTTTCTGTTTGCTTGTCGTATCAACTTCAAATAATTGTGGTTGTTATATCTTCTTCCCCCCCCCCGGGGTGTGTGTGTGTGTGTGTGTGTGTGTGTGTGTGTGTGTGTGTGTGTGTGTGTGAATTTATATATTAATTTTTAGCTCCCTCCAATAAGTGAGAACATGTGGTATTTCTCTTTCTGTGCCTGACTTGTTTCACTTAATATAATTCTCTCAAGGTCCATCCATGTTGTTACAAATGGCAGTATTTCATTCGTTTTTATAGCTGAGTAGTATTCCATTGTGTAGATGTACCACATTTTCTGTATCCACTCATCTGATGATGGGCATTTGGGCTGGTTCCAACTCTTGGCTATTGTAAAGAGTGCTGCGATGAACATTGGGGAACAGGTATACCTTCGACTTGATGATTTCCATTCCTCTGGGTATATTCCCAACAGTGGGATGGCTGGGTCGTATGGTAGATCTATTTGAAATTGTTTAAGGAACCTCCATACCATTTTCCATAGAGGCTGCACCATTTTGCAGTCCCACCAACAATGTATGAGAGTTCCTTTTTCTCCGCAGCCTTGCCAGCATTCATCGTTCACAGTCTTTTGGATTTTAGCCATCCTAACTGGGGTTAGATGGTATCTCAATGTGGTTTTGATTTGCATTTCCCGGACGCTGAGTGATGTTGAGCATTTTTTCATATGTCTGTTGGCCATTTGGATATCTTCCTTAGAGAAATGCCTACTTAGCTCTTTTGCCCATTTTTTAATTGGGTTGCTTGTTTTCTTCTTGTAAAGTTGTTTGAGTTCCTTATATATTCTGGATATTAATCCTTTGTCAGATGTATATTTTGCAAATATTTTCTCCCACTCTGTTGGTTGTCTTTTAACTCTTTTAATTGTTTCTTTTGCTGTGCAGAAGCTTTTTAGTTTGATATAATCCCATTTGTTTATTTTTCCTTTGGTTGCCCGTGCTTTTGGGGTCGTATTCATGAAGTCTGTGCCCAGTCCTATTTCCTGAAGTGTTTCTCCTATGTTTTCTTTAAGAAGTTTTATTGTCTCAGGGTGTATATTTAAATCCTTAATCCATTTTGAGTTGATTTTAGTATATGGTGAGAGGTATGGATCTAGTTTCATTCTCCTGCATATCGATATCCAGTTATCCCAGCACCACTTGCTGAAGAGGCAGTCCCTTCCCCAGTGAATAGGCTTGGTGCCTTTGTCAAAGATCAGATGGCAGTAAGTGTGTGGGTTGATTTCTGGATTCTCTATTCTATTCCATTGGTCAGTGTGTCTGTTTTTATGCCAGTACCATACTGTTTTGGTTATTATAGCTTTGTAGTATAGCTTAAAGTCAGGTAGTGTTATGCCTCCAGCTTTATTTTTTTTGCTGAGCATTGCTTTGGCTATTCGTGGTCTTTTATTGTTCCATATAAATGTCTGAATAGTTTTTTCCATTTCTGAGAAAAATGTCTTGGGAATTTTGATGGGGATTGCATTGAATTTGTATATCACTTTGGGTAGTATGGACATTTTCACTATGTTGATTCTTCCAATCCAAGAGCATGGAATATCTTTCCATCTTCTTGTATCCTCTCTAATTTCTCTCAGCAGTGGTTTGTAGTTCTCATTATAGAGATTTTTCACCTCCTTGGTTAACTCAATTCCTAAGTATTTTATTTTTTTGGTGGCTATTGTAAATGGGCAGGCTTTCTTGATTTCTCGTTCTGCATGTTCACTATTGGAGAAAAGAAATGCTACTGATTTTTGTGTGTTGATTTTGTATCCTGCTACTGTGCTGAAATCATTTATCAATTCCAACAGTTTTTTTGTAGAGGTTTTAGGCTGTTCGATATATAGGATCATGTCATCTGCAAACAGGGACAGTTTGACTTCATCTTTTCCAATCTGGATGCCCTTTATTTCCTTCTCTTCTCTGATTGCTCTGGCTAGTACTTCCAACACTATGTTGAATAGGAGTGGTGAGAGTGGGCATCCTTGTCTAGTTCCTGTTCTTAAAGGAAAAGCTTTCAGCTTTTCCCCATTCAGGATGATATTGGCAGTGGGTTTGTCATATATGGCTTTAATTATGTTGAGATACTTTCCCTCTATACCTAACTTGTAGAGGGTCTTTGTCATGAATGAGTGCTGAACTTTATCAAATGCTTTTTCAGCATCTATAGAGATGATCATATGGTCCTTGTGTTTGAGTTTATTAATATGGTGTATCACATTTATTGATTTGCGTATGTTGAACCAACCTTGCATCCCTGGGATGAATCCCACTTGATCGTGATGAATAATTTTTCGTATGTGTTGCTGTATTCTGTTTGCTAGTATTTTAGTGAGGATTTTTGCATCTATATTCATCAAGGATATCGGCCTGTAGTTTTCTTTTTTGGTTATATCTTTACCTGGTTTTGGTATCAGGATGATGTTTGCTTCATAGAATGAGTTTGGGAGATTTGCGTCCGTTTCAATCTTTTGGAATAGTTTGTAAAGAATCGGTGTCAATTCCTCTTTGAATGTTTGGTAAAATTCTGCTGTGAATCCATCTGGTCCTGGGCTTTAGTAAAAGTATCACACCCCAAGAAACCAGAGAAATTGTTATGAAAAAAATCTTTTAACATGTGAAGTAATTCTGTTATTTTTTTAAATACTCCAACATGAAACACTTTTATCCACTTAAAACACCTTTCCTTCATTGAAAACAAACACTATTTATGTGGTTTAAAGAATCTAAGGTGCAGAGAGTAAATTGTGTATGAGTTGATGAAAATAAAAGTCACACAATTTTAACAATAATTCGGGGTTAAACCCATGTGAAAGAGGACTCAGCTGGGTGAAATCACTTTATTTTCCATTTTTGCCATAATTATGGAATCTTCTTACCTTATGCTATTGTCATTTGTAAGGTTGGGAGTAAATTTCAATCTACAATGCCTCCAATGACATTTTGTCCCCTCAAATAACTATTTAAGAGGATAAACCAGAACAGAGGAATTCGTGAGTTATTGGCAACCACCGTTTCAGCTCTAAAGTAACAAAAGAATTTAACAGTGTATCCGTTACATACAAGTCCTGTTCAATGTTACGACTGAAAACTTCTGATCTACCACACCGCTTTATTGTTGTTGAAAGTAGCTGGCGCTTTACATACTTTCTTCTTTTTCCATTGAGATACATACAATTAGGGATTTTCCCAGGGGAGATGGTAGGGTTGAAGGGCTTTCTAAAAGTTAATTTTGTATTCTTATTTACATCAGCCATGTTAGTTTATGCTGGTGAACATGAAAGTGTCCTTGCTGCTCAAACTGTGGCCGGAGTACCCTCCCATCACCATCACCTGTGAGCTGGTTAAAAATGCCGAATCATAAGTGTCATTCCAGACCTATGGAAACAGAATCTGCATTTTATCAAGTCCCCAGTTTGAGAAACACTGTCTAGGTTACACATGAAGTTTGTTAGGACAAGAAGAAATACATGTCTGGAATGAATCAATTAGAAAGGGTAGTGGTGATGCAAAAAAAAAAAAAAAAGTATGCGGGGCAGGGAAGAAGAGAGGTGTAAGCGTTGGTTTGTGTGACCATGCTGGGTCGACCTCATTCTCAATTATTCATTTTAATTAAAAAAAAAAAAAGCGATATAGAACCAAATAAAACAAAACTTGTACAAACAGACATAGCATGCTCCTCTGTGCCATATTATAGCCTAATCACCAATATGAACTGAGGGGGAAAAAAGTCAAGAAATATGCTGAATAAATGTAATAAGAGTTTCTTTTCTTTTTAAAAATGTATATTAGCCAAAGTGAGATTCTGGTAATATACAGTCATCCCTCCTTATCTGTGGGGGATTGGTTCCCGGATCTCCTGTGGGTAGCAAAGTCTGAGGATGCTCAAGTCCCTGGTATAACCTGTGCATATCTTCTGGTGTGCTTTAAATCACCTCTAGATTACTTATAATACTTAGTATAATGGAAATGCTGTGTAAATAGTTATTATATTGTATTGTTTAAATAATGATGACAAGAAAAACAGTTTGTACATGTCCAGTATGGATGCATTTTTTCCCCCAAATATTTTGTATCCACAGTTGGCTGAATCCACCGACACAGAAACCATGCATAGGAAGGGCTGACTGCATGCATATCCTTACTACTATGGCATTTATCTTAGGGATCTACAGAAAAGGGAAAACACATGAATCAAATCCAGTGAATTTATAATTAATTACTTAATAACTAAAATATGTCCCTTCTCAAATTCTTTTATCTTCAAACCACTTTTAATTTCTTTGATTACATAAAGAACAAGGTATTAATTAAGTGCTAGTGAACAAATACCTGATTTTAATAGATTATTCCTTCTGATAATTTTCAAATAAGGAAGGCTTGTTATACTCTTCTAAGCAGGAGGGTGTGGCCAAGCTCATACTAAGCCTGGAGGAGGGAAGGAGGATCAAGACACCATTCATAAGTTAGTAGGACAAACAGCCAGTGCTCAAAACCAAGAATTCAGAATCCACACGATGAATGCCTTTGTATGCATTATCTGTCTGATATATGTGCTTCATCTTTACGTTTAGAAGTTTCAGATATTGATGTAGCTATAATATGTAGTCTTTATTTCCCACCTGTTTATAATTGCATAAAGACGTATGCACACAAATTGTTATTTTATATTAAATTACAATTAACAAAATATCTGATTTATCCTAGTGATAATTCAATTTCACAATTAAATGAGTTGCAATTGATTTTGCTTACCTTTACAATCAATTTTACTGCTAGGAATTTTTTGTTTTGGCAATATTTTAAAAAACACCGAATTTGACCTTTTTGTTAATTGCTTTGGAAGATTTATTGTGATTCCCCCACCCCCTTTTTTAGCAATAAATCTTGAAGTTTATCATTGTTTCTACTCATTTAATGTTTATAAGTCTATGTTAAAGTCTGTAAGTGTATATTATTAAGGAGAAAGTAGTTCACATCGATTATTGATTTACGACTGTATCTCTCTTCCAACTGTTCAAATCAGTAAGTACAGTGAATACTGAACCAAAAACAGATAAAAGTGGATTTGAAACTTATTTGTAAAGCTGGAAACAAGGTATAACATACATAGTTGGTGGCTCTTGATTTTGTGTTTTATGATGATTATACTGTCTGAGTTTTGATCAGCTGTTCCATACTTGAACAGAAATCTTTTTTGCGATGGCACCAGCAGTTAGTAATAAATGCAAAATTTAAAGTCACCTTGTTACAATGTAGGGGGAAAAAAAGAGAATATTTGAGTGAGTGAAGTTAGCCCATTATGTCAAGATCTGCTAATTGAACCCCAAATTCTTCATCCTTTCTTGCTGGTGTGGTCCAATGACTAAATTCTTAACAATGGCATGTGAGCAGAGCTATGTGTCAACTAATTAAAATGCCTATCTAGGATTTTTCTCCCTCTCCTTTTTTGATGGTTGCAAATGGCAACAAATAGAACAATCTTGACAGTAACGTGTCAATGGAAAACTGTCTGGCTAGCCTGGGTTCTGGAATGACTTTTTTGAGCTAGGACCACCTATCTGCCCCAGACTATTATGTGAGGAAGAATAATGCATTTCCATGCTCTCGGACCAGTGTATTTTTCAGTCTCTTGGTTACAATAGCTAAGCCTTCAGTCTAACTAATGCAGCTACTCGGGAATTTTTCTGGTGAACATAGTTAGGGTAATCATATAATAGTCCAAACTGGGAACTTATAAGGATAAAAGGGGGTTCAGTTAATAAGTCTAGGAGAACAAGTGTAAATTGGGAGTGTTAGAATGAGGGGGAGGATGGATTGGACCAGAGCTGGTGTGGTTATAAGGCCACTTTTCTCTCCCTGTAATGGCAGTCTGTTTATGTCACTCATTCAACCATGTTATATGGCTGTCTCACAGACTGAGACCTTTATCCATCTGGTTTATAATAGTAGGTACCATTATTTTATGAGCTCAACATTTCAGATAATGGACACTGCTCTCCTTCCCCCTTCTTTATAGAGTAAAATTAATGGGTGAGAAAATCGTGTTGCTCCAGGGCCCTTCCCTCACAGAAGACCCATTTTATACTGACCCTGCTCCCAGTGGCCATGGGATTTCCATATGGTCTTAGCACAGAGTTCGTGCAGGTTTATGTTCCCAGGAGACTTGCTTTCTCTAATCTCTCTGAATTTGGATTCCTCAGTTATACAATGAGACTAAGACTACTTAATTTTCCTGCAATTGTGAGGATTAGAGAAAAAGCACATAAGGGGTTTATGGTAGAGACTGGCCAATGAAAACCAGTCCAAGTGCATTGGCAATAATCAAGTAAAAGTCAGTCCCAAAGTACCTAACACTAGACACCCCCAAAGCATAATTCATCATCACTTTTAAACTTGTGCATCTTTCCGTGGTATCTTTTCTGGCTCATGATACCAGTAGGCATTCTGATGCCCACACTTGACTATTAAGCATCATCTTTACCTCCATCTTCTCTTTCATTCCTCAATTCCAGTTGGCCACCACATCCTGCTATTCCTGTCTCTTAGATCTGGCCCTCCTCTCCCTTTCCACTGCCACTGTGGTTCGTCTCCATGTCCTTTCTGGATTGAATAACGGCAGCAGTCCTTCAGCCATTCCTTTGCATCTCCCCCCTGACTTTTTCCCCTACAGCCAATCTGCCACACAGTTCAAAATTTTATTTTCTAAGAAATAACACTTATTGCTCTTTTAAGGAAATAAATCCATGTTTAAGGTAGCAAATTTAGGGGAAAAAAGTAGAACACAGAGAAGAAATTAAAATTTCCTGTTATCATATTACACAGAGATACTATTTTCTCCTATTCATGTGTGTAGTCATATAGGAATACTTCTTCATGAGTAGAAACATACTACATATACCGTCAACTTAGATTCAAATACTGAGTAAAAAGGATTACATATTTCATCAATTGCTAGAATTTTAATTTCTGATATGTTTCATAAAATTAAGAACTCTTAACCTCTGCTCTCCTAAGCCTCAAAAAAAGGCTTATTTTGGTTGCATACCTACTAAAGTAAAACTTTGAAGTTATTTCCTTTTTCTTTCCCTTCAACCTATCATTTCTAGGGATGGAAAATTTCTCTACAAAAGGCTCCAAGGTCTCTTGGGTTCCTTGTTTTTACCTAAATGTAGCCACTAAGCCATAACTGATATCCTTGGTTACTTATCTTAAGGATTCATTATATAGCAGCATGCTCTTTGGAAAATCAGAAGCTTCTCATAACAATAGTGCCACCTATTTGACTTACCATTATAGCTTTATGCTTTTGATGCTTCTTTACCTGATTGCAGAGATGGGGAAATTTGCAGATCTATTAATTTAGAAATACTGTGATGCTCTTAATTAGAAAACGTGCAATTATCCTTGGGACATTTCTTTTCTTAATGCTTCACTAGAAAACCTCTCATATATACATTAAAACACTCATTCCCCCCCCCCAACTAGTTTCCTTTCACAAGACATCCCAAAGTATGAGTATACAATCATTGGTTAACAGAGACCAGTTTGTGTTTACAGATAAGATGTTCCAAGATTTCAATTAATATTTTTTAGAAAACCTAGTGTAGGGTATTAATAATTGAGGAGTGAGCATTTACTGTGGATAATCTTGTCATATGACAAAGCGGGTTGCATGGTGATCCCCCAAAACATGTGCACATCCTATTCCCTGTACTTGTGAATATTACCTCATTAAGATAAAGGGTCTTTGCAGATGTAATTAAGGATCTTGAGATGATGAGATAATCTTGCATTATCCAGGTGAGTCCTAAATCTAATGACAAGCGTTCTTATGAGAAAAAGACAAGGGAAATTTAAGACAGAAGAGAAGAAACAGACACATAAAGAAGGCCATGTGAAGAAGCAGGTAGAGACTGGAGTAATGTGGCCACAAGCCAAGGAAGCCACAGAATTCTGACAACCACTAGAAGCTGAAAGAGGCAAGGAAGAATTCTTCCCTAGCACCTCCAGAGGGAGTGCAGCCCTGTGGACACCTTGGTTTGAAACATCTGGTCTCTAGAAGTATAAGAGAGTACATTTGTGTTGTTTTAAGCTATCTAGTGTGTAGCAATTTGTTACAGCAGTCACAGGAAACCAATACGCATGTCATATACTTTTAATAGCTGTTTTTCCCAGTTCATATCAAGAGCCTTTTCTCACACCAAAAATATTCTTAAAAACACTTGCAACAAGATATCAAAACAGGATCGATCTTTTAATCAGTGAGTTCTACTTTCGAGAAAGATGGAATAACAGGGATGGGACTTACCCTCACATTATTTTTCAATAGCTGCATAGAAATGATCATAAAGTTAGTTGCTTAAAACAGTACAAATTTGTTATATCACAATTATGTAAGTCAGAAGTGTGGGCACTGCATGGCTAGATTGTCGACACATTGGTATCTCACTAGGCTGAAATCAAAGTGTTGGCTGAGGCTGTGGTTCTCATTAGGGGATCAGGGTTTTCTTCTAAGCTCACTTGTTGGTAGAATTCCTTTCCTTGCCACTATAAGGCTGAGGTCCCTGTTTTCTTGCTAGCTGTGGGTTAGGAAATGCTCTCAACTTCTAAAGCCCACCCATATTCCTTGCCATGTGGCCCACTACACCTTTAAAGTCAGCAATGGCATGTTGAATCTTTCTCATGATTTGAATATTGAATTCCTCTTCTGCAACCAGCAGGAAAAAAAAAAGCTTTGCTTTCAAAAGTCTTTTGTGATTAGGTCAAGCTCTCTGAATCTCCCTATTAAAGTCAACTGATTTTGGACTTTATGTCTGTAAAATCCCTTCACAGCAGTACTTACAATAGTGTTTGATTGTGTAACTGGGAAAAAAATTCTGCGGGAGCCATCTTAGGATTCTGCCTACCACAATGCACCTGCCTGAAGCAACTAAAAATCTGGACAAAATATGTGAAACAATAGTTTTCATGTCATTGTCCATGAGGCAATGATGAACAGTGAGAGCTAGGAGATGGGAAACAAATGAGGTGAATCCTGCAGCTACTGAGGCTTACTGCGTGGAGAGAATTTCCAGGCTATGGAACAAGGAGAAGGAACCAGTAAGAGCCCAGCAGTCTCTCTCTGCTGAGGAGATGGAGCTGAGAGTCTCTGAGACCAAAGGCGGGGTTTTGGAAAAGAGAGTGACACAGAGAACTCCAGAGACCTGCACAGAGTCCCTTTGAAGTCTTCAATTGAGAGGTAATTAGCATATGCAAGCTTGGAACTTAGCAATGGTCAGGAAGAAAATCACTCAAAAAGGTGATTGAATGGATTGAAGGGATAATATCCAGGTTTTATACAAGGCTGGAAACTGTTTCTGTTACTACCAGCTGTATTGGGAAACGTCATAATCATGGACTACTGGGTAGAATACACTGAAGTGTACTATCTCAGAGGTGGGTTATATTAGCCCTAGATTAAATTCTGTGGCAGTCCCTATATAACAAAGCTTAAAAACAAGGAAGGATGAAACTGTTTCAAGTAAATTAACTGCAGCCCAGAACAAAACTCAAGAATATTTATTAGCACAAAAATATCCACAAAATAAGGTAAAAATTCACAGTGTCTGGTGTCCAATTTCCCAGCATGAAAGGAATCAGGAAAATATGACCATTACTTAGGAAAAAAATCAGTCAATAGAAAAATGACCCAGAAGTGATACAGATGACAGAATTATAGATGAGGACGTTAAAACAATTATTGTCGTTATATTTCCTATGTTCAAGAATGTAGAGAAAAGGTTATGGAGAGGCATGGAAGATATAAAAAACACCTAAAATTGAATTTCAAGAGATAAAAATAACAATGTCTAAAATGAAAAACACACTGAATAGAATTGATAACAGATTAGACTGTAGAAGAAAATAATATGAACGTGTAGACAGCAATAGAAGCTATCAAAAAATTAAAAACAGAAAAAAGACTGAAAAAATGAATAGTGCATCAATGAGCATTAGACAAAATCTAATTGCATTTCTATACAGTAACAGTGAACACTCAGAACTTGAAATTTTCAAGTACCATTTTACAGTAGCATAAAAGGAAAAATGCTTAGGGATAAATCTCAAAAGATTTGTAAAGCCTGTGTATTGAAAAGCTCAAAACATCGCTGAAAGAAATTAAAAAAGATCTAAATAACAGAGTGTCCAAATACCCAGTAGCACAAGGTCAATTCTCCCCAAATCAGCAAATATATATTTAATGTAATCCCAATTAAAATCCTACCAAATTTTTCTATAGAAATTGGCAAGCTACTTCTAAAATTCATATGGAAATTCAATGTCTAGGGTAACAAAACTTTGAAAAAGAAAAATAAATTTGAAGGTTTTGTACTACTTGATTTCAAGACTTAGTTAAAGCTACAGTAATCAAGACAGTATGGTCTATCTATTCACATAAGAATAGATAGATCAAATGGAATAGAGAGCAGTTAGAACCATACTTTGATCTTTGACAAAGAAGCAAAGGCAATTTGGTAGATGGAAGACTGCCCTTTCAATTAGTTGTATCAGAACAGTTGCATAACTACATGCAAAAACATGAATTTAGATCCATGCCTCTTACCGTATACAAAAGTCAACTCAGATGATTTATAGAACTAAATTTAAATCCTAAAACTATAAATCTTTTATGAAAAATAAACCTAAGAGAAAATCTTCATAATCTTGAGTTAGACAAATATTTCTTAGATATAACACTAAAATCCTGATTCATTAAAGAGCAAATGGATAAATTGAGCTTTGTCAAAATTTAAAACTTCTGCTCTTTGAAAACACTTGTGAAATAATCAAAAGACAAGCCACAGACTGCACAACACATATTGGATAAGGACCCATATCCAGCATACACAAAAAACTCTTAAAACTCAATAAGAAGAAAACAAGTAAGTAACTCAGTAAAAACAGTGGGCAAAATATTTAAACTGACACTTCACTAAAGATGATATATGAAAGGTTTCGTAAGAAGAATAATTGGCTCCCAAAGATATATGTGTATGCTAATCCCCAGAACCTACGAATATGTCACCTTATATGGCAAGCGGAATTAAGACAGTAGGTATAATTGAGATTGCTCATCTGCAGAAGTTAGAGTGGGGAGATTATCCTGGATTATCCAGATGGGCCCAATAAAATCACAGGGTCCTTAAATGTGTAATATGGAGGCAGAAGAGTCAGTGTCAGAGAGATGCAATTTGAGAAAGACTTGTCTGCACGTTACTGGCTTTGAAGCTGGAAAAAGGGGCCAGGAGCTAAGGAATGCGGGCAGTCTATAAAGGTAGGAAAAGGCAGGAAAGCAAAACAGTCACTCCTAGATCCCCCAGAAAGGGACGCAGTACTGCTGATGCCTTAATTTTAGCCAATTAATACCCATTTCAGGTTTCTGACCTCCAAAATAATAGTATAATGAATTTGTGTTATTTTAAGCCACTAACTTCGTGGTCATTTGTTACAGCAGCAGTAGGAAAGTAATATAGATGGCAAATAGTGCATGGAGAGTTGCTCGGCATCATCAGTCATCAGGCAAATACAAACTGAAACCACAATGAGACATCATTACAATAAATTTTAGAATGGCTAAAATTAAAAATGCTGATCATACCAAGTTTTAGTGAGGATGCAGAGAAACTGAAACTCTCCAAGACTGCTGGTGGAAGTGCACACTTGTGTAACCATTTTGGGAAATGGTTTGGCAGTTTCTTAACAATGTAATGATACATCTACCACATTACCTATTCATTTAACTCTTAGGTATTTACCTAAGTGAAATAAAAGACTGTCTATACAGACTTGTACACTAATGTTCATAGTAGCTTTATTCACAGCTGTCCAAAACTGGAAACGTACCAATTGTTCATTCACCAGTGAATGTACTAACAAAATTTTAAAAAAAGGACTATTAATATGAGGGTACTTCAAAGGGTTCATGAAGAAATTGAATTAAAAGATAAGAATCTTTCCATGAACTTTTTAAAAGACCCCTTGTATATGGTACACATAGATGGACCCCAGAAACATGGTAAGTGAAAGAAGTCAGACTAAAATTAATAGGTAATGTATAATTTCATTTATATTAAATTCTAGGAAATACAAAAGAGTCTAGAATGACAGAAAAAACATCAGCAATTTCCTGGGGACAAGAGTGGGAGTTAGTGAGGCAAGAATAGGAGGATTACAAAGGGACCCCAGAAACTTCGGGCTTGTCACAAATATGTTTGTGAACTTGATTGTGTCAACACTTACCCAGTCACATACTTTTGTTATGTGCAGTTTGTTGTACTTCAAAAAAACTTGAAAAAAAATTAAAAATAGAAATTCTGCCCTTACTTTTGCTAAGACTCTAAGGATTAAAGCTAAAACAGTTAACTTACTCCACATTCCAAAGATAAGTATCAGACCATGTGGGCTGAACTGCTTTAGTGGTGACCTAAACCTGACTAGACACTTCCTGTTAACCACTTTGAGAATATCAAAGGCAAGGCTTGAATACTGAACAGGAGAGGCTGATGAGTGAGGGATTTCTTTAGAGAGGGAGCTGTTAGAGAGCTCTGCTACTATTTTGTTTTCCCAGCACGTATGGTAGAATACTTCAAGGTCATCTTAAACCAGTGAGAAAGTAAGGGGCCTTTAGTGAAAAGCACCTTAAAGACCTGGCCTATGAGCTCTGGAAGCTGAGACAGGCAGAGACCAGGACCTGGTCTGTGTATTTAAAAAGTCCAAAGCTGAGAGGCTGGCCACTTGTCTGACAGCAGTGTAGGGAGAGATGACCACAGTGTGTGTGAGCTGCATTTCAGAAATACCAGGAAATGTGCCTGTTTCTGTTGCCCAGACACGGACCACACAGAAAGGAGCTGTCTGTGAGTTGTCCTGGAAGGGATTCTGATTGCACAGATCACCTGCAGGATAACGTGATGCCAATAGATTTGGTGTGCTGTAAGGTGGATTGCCACAAGTTCACATGTGAAGCAAGATATCACAGCCAGCCAGCGGAGGTGACACCCATTCCAGCAAACTGAAATCAGAGAACCTATCATGGGGACCACTTCCCCATTGTTAATAGAACTAACAAAAGTCAATTGTTTGTTTTCTGCTTCTTCTTTTTCTTTGCCTGTGAGGCCTAGAAGAAACAGTGGCAGAGTGGTGAGTAGAGGAGGAGAAGTCGAAGAGTGTGGTGGAAAACTGATGAAGAAGGCAACTTTGTGGGCTGTGCCCAAGAATGCTAGCTTTTTAACCAAATCTACTCTCCCCTTTCTTGGTGAAAAATTACATAATTTTCAGCTGGCAACATGGCTGTCCCCAATATTTCTTAGTCTCCCTGCAACTAAGAGAGGCCATGTGAGCAAGATTGGGCTTGATGTGAGCAGTAATGCCAATTGTGACTTCTGAGAAATGTGCATAGGTAGAAGCAGCAGAACTTTCTTCACCTCTCCTCTTGCAAGGGGAAACATGATTGTAATGAGCTAAGTTTTTTCAGTCATATTGAAATTGAGTTCAAGCTAGCAGAAGGTGCCCTGATGGCTGTGTGGTGCTATCCTGTCAGACCTGGACTGCCCACCGCTGGTCTTCACATGAAAACAAAACAAAACACAATTAATTTCCATCTCTTTTATGGCACTGGGAATTTGCTCAAACATCTATGAGCCTAATAATATAGATACACTTGGCTTCCCCAGGGCAGGTTTCACAACTGGAGGCAGGACTGAGCTGGGGAAGGAGAGAAGCTCTGAACTGGATAATATTGAAGCTTTATACTATACTTCAACAGACTTGTTAAAATGTCTAAACTGAGACTATTGCTAATATCTGAGAGTGACTGGAACAGGCTTATGATTGATCTGTCAGAGGTACAGATGGGAGATTAATCAGAACACAAGGAAAAACAGTAAAGTGAAAGAATAAAGTTACATCTACTTCTATTAGGGCTCACTTATTCAGTGGATTGGTTACATATTTTTTTCTAATTGACTAAGTAATACTTTATTATATGAATAAACTCAACTTAATATATTAACAAGATATACTACCTTGAATTGCTTAGAGGAACCTTCCTTGCACCATTGTTAAATGTTGTTTAATAGATATAATAAAGCATTAATATTGGAGCATTAGTAATTAAATATAATTGTGATAACTAATACAGAGCTATAATTATTTTCACCTTTGTCACAAAGAATCTTTACATCATATTTGTCTTTCCACTATTTAGGGTATTATATGTAATTGGTTCTAAGATGATCTTACATTGTACTGGATATACTTATGGCTCACCTTTCTATTGAACCTTACTTGATTTTTTAACATAACCTTATTTGAACATGTGTTGGAAGGCACTGTTTTCCTGCACCCCAAATACCTTCTATGTTTGGCACTTTGCACAATTATGAGACAGATATCTCCTGAGAGATACTATGGTTTTCAAATGTCCTTGAATAGCACATTTCTCCTCATGAGCAGTTGTAGGAGCCTCTCACTGCACCTCAGTTTCAGCCTTGCTGGATGGTGCTTGCCTCTTCCAGTGCTCAGATATTTACCTTGTTGCCCCTGAGAGAGCATATTCCTTTTGTCTGTGGCTATACCGCTTTGTCTTGCTTCTTAAAGGGAAATTTATGCACCCTATATAGACAGTACGTTGTCAGAACATTCCAAATATACTTTCCAAATTTGGCAGCATTTTTTTGTATGTTTTGATAACAAATGGACCAAACCATAAATTCTTAAAAAATTAATTCATCTATTGTTTTCCTTCTTCTTCACATTTTCTTGCAATTATAAATGAGGCTGCCATGAGCTTTCTTTATACACAAAAGAATTATACATATAAATTCTCTTTTCATGTTGTTTACTTAAAGTAAATATTGAGAAATGGAATAACAGCATGTAGCCACTAACATTTATTCATTCTTGCTGTATACGAGGCTGTATGCACATATGTTATCTGTTTTAAAACATATTATTTGTTTTAATCTTCACAATTGAGGTAATGCTATTAATGTTTGTACTAAAAATATGAAAGAACCAAGGCACAAAGATATTAAATAAATTGTCCATGGTCATGCAGACAGTAAACTAGCCAGAATTTGAACTTAGACTATCTTATATCAGTGCTCTTGAGACAAACCACTGTGAGAAGTTATCATTCTAAAAATGTAAATCTAACCATGTTATTCAGCACTGATGTTTAATAGGTCAACGAGGTCAGTCTAAACCTGACTTAAAAGGCTGTTCACACTGTGACCATAAACTGTATTTGCAATCCTCACCCAACCTGCTTCTGACACACCCTCCCCCTCATCTTATGCCAGAGAGGTATAGAGCCACTTCTCTGTCCAGGCCGTGTTCTCTCATGTCTCTTCACTTTGGCATGTGGGGTTCCATCCACTCTTAATCCCTTTTCCTACCTTGGCCACCTGAAAACGTTTTACTCACTCTTTAAGACTTCATCCATGAAGACTTTTCTAGCCTCCACCACCAGACAGAACTAATTGTATTCTCTAGAGTGGGGTGAGACTGTGCCTGTAAAACAACCCTTTGAGACCATTGTCATCAAGGGAAAAAGAGTGTTAGGGTGGTATCTGGAGAAAAAGGTGGGGATAGGGAAAATAATTTTTTTTTAAGATGAGAGATAATATAAAATATTTAAGTGTTCATGGGAAGGTTCTAGTGAAGAAGGAGGCTAAAACAGGAATAATCCTTAGTGAATGGCACCTGAGAAGATGTGAGGAGATGGATCCAGAAAAGTTGAGAAGAATTTGCCTTAGAGAGGGGCCCTGGGAAGAAATATACTATTTTAACTTGAGGAAAGGAAGAGAGTCCAGGTGAGCATGCAGGTAGATGTGTTTATTTAAGACGTGAGAGTTGAAAGAGTTGCTAATTTTCTGTAAAGGAAGAGTCTAGGCCACTGAGAGTCAGGAAGGTCTTGTGGAGTCAGAAGGAGAGAATAAGAATGAATAAGCGCTCAAATCTTAATTCCCATTTTGTATTTTTAAAAAGTCTTCATGTTTACAAAAGAGTATATTGCATGTAAAATCTGGAGAAGTGGAAATAAAACTAAAAATTTTAAGGGGCTGTAGGGATGATGTTTTCCCATCGCTTAATTAGTAACATCTCCACAACACAACCAACCAAATGAATCTAATGTGTGGAGCAAAGAAGGATAAGGATTCAGGCCAGCTTTCCACTATGGTGGACGCATGTCCAGATATTGTTTGCTTCATAGAATACGCTGTTTTTCTCTTAAATGTGAAGATCTTAACCAACTCAGACATATTTTCTCACATCCATAGCTTCTGAAATAATAGGAAGTCAAGATATTTATAGTTTTATATTATCAAGTATGTAAACAGGTTTTCTCTGAAAATGAACTCCAATAAGAGCTCATAAAATGACAGGAGCTATTTCTTCTTTCTCGTTAGTCCTTAAAACTTCCAGTTTAGTTCTCTGTATAATCAATAACTCTGGTTGAAATGCTTTTCATGAAATTAATGGTCCTTATTATTTTCTAACTATGAGGGTACTTCAAAAAGTTCTTGGAAAAACAGAATTAAAAGATAATATGAATCTTTTCCCAAACTTTTGGAAGAAGCTTTGTGTTCCTCTTCTCTTATAGCAAATAGATTAAAGCTAGAATTTCAGTGACTGTTATGAGCAGTTCTTTCATTTTCATTTTATTCTGTCTGGCCCACTAAGAAGCCTGTTCAAAGCATTATTTTCCCCATGCTAGAGGGTCTGGTCTCTTACTTTGGTAATTTAGGGAATTGTTTAGTTGTTCAAATTTATTGAAATAATGGCCAGTTCTGATATCAAAGCATTTATTTTGTGCTTTCTCCATGCTTGAAATGAGAAATTCAAAGCTCTAAAAATGTTACACACAGAGCAGCACTTTCCCAGGGAAAGATTAACATAGCAATAGGTTCCTCAGAACTGCAATCTATTACCTTTCAAATGAATGTCAAGTTATGCTGGCCAACGCTTTCAAACACCGTAATCACTTCATCTATTCTGTTTTCTGCTTTCAAAAACTAAAATACAATTCCTAATGTTTGTTTCATTGTGACACTGTCACCAAGGATACCCGATTCAAAGATTCTTAGTACTGTGGGATCACAACAAAAGGTTATAGATCTTCATTACTGACATTGGTACAGACAATCATTACAGAACTCTAAGTGCTGAATATTTTGGTGCATGAGATTTCTTAAGTTGCTAATCTTAGACAATGTTTACCTTACGTGTGTAGTATATATTATAAACTGTGAAGATTTCCACAAATCATTACAAATTAATCCCCAAATTGTCAGGTTCTGTGGTACTGTATTCTAGCAAGTGGATTTTTATTGGTGCATACTCAATACTTGAAATTTATAGGAATTTTATTTTTAAATACAATATTTCCATTTCTATTTAACCTTCTCAATTATTTTTTCCCTATTTTAACTTTCTAGCTATAGTTAAATTCAGAGAATTCAAAGTTTTATCTATTCATATACCATGTATTAGTTTGACTGAACAAAAGACAAATCAAGGTCCTGGTTTAAGAAAAGAATGGATTATTCACTAACCTGACCAAGCGATTGGTAGTGTTTGGTCTTTGACATGTGACTGATTATGTCATGGAAAGGTGACCAGGGTAATCAGACTCAGCAGCTATACAGAAGCTCATTGAAACCAGGTGGCCAAAGTTCAGAAAGGCCATATAGTGAAAATTCAAATTTAAATTATTGTCAGAGAGTCTGATATTACTTATTGTTCTCTTTTGCATTTTACTGGTTTCTCCAATGTGTAGTATAATTTCTGTAATATGTTGTTATTTTAAATTATTGTTGCTGATGTTTCTATTATATGTGGCTAATAATTAACTGTAGAATATTTAGTAATTATCATTTATAGAGTTCCTTCCAGGGCATCTTGAACATAGAAAAACAGCCCCACCAATATGTTCCAAGACTAAAAATCATACCAAATTTAATTCTGTATTCATAGATAAATTTTTTTTTCTGATTCTGTATGGCATATATACATTTTACTGTTTTTTATATGGCCTGTTGATTTTCATATTCTATGAATAAGTAGGTTACATTTTAAAAATATGCTTGAGAAGGATAACTCATTCATTCAACTAATATAAACTGAGTACATATATAAAAATTCTGTTCAAGAAGTTAAGGAAACACAAATGAAGAAGGCACAATTCTTTCAAGAAGCTTACAGTTCTGTGGGGTAAAAGTAGATGAAATTCTCTGCTATGTCAGGAGAGAGTAATTTACCCTGGTGTCAAGGCACAGTCTTAGCTGACGGGCTGTAGCAGGAATGGAGAGCTGATTCTACTCCAGCAAAAACACCTATGAAAACTACTACTAGTCTTACTACCAGTAGTCTTTTTAATTGAAATTCCTTTTCCTCTGAAAACAAATTTTCCTTTCCCTGTCTGTGTAGATTTGTTTGAGGCTTGACAAAGGTAAGCATGCTAATACATCAGTCCTAGAAAAGTTACATTTTACTATGATAAGCTCAACAGATTTTTTTTTCTTTCAAAAATGTTATCAGGGATATGGTAAGTGAGAGTTGCTTCTGGAGTCTCTTCCTTTTTATTTTTTTCACAGGAGATATGCTCAGGATAATTATGATAGCTTTCTGTCTGGGAAGGCTGAGATATTACCAGATTGTAAGAAGCCCCAAGTGGTGGCTTTCCAAACTTCTTATACCTGTAACCACAGCATCCCCAAATTCCACAATAGATATCCTATACACTGGCAAAATGGCCTTTCATAAGCTATGTTACCTATATCTAACAACTGTGCTCTGTGTATAATTTCTTACTTTATTGCCAGGGACTCAAACATGTCCTTTTCTTTTTACTTGGTGATAAGATGACCAATGACAGTCCATATGCACATCCCATCAGCCTAGAAATTCCTGTAGGACTATACCTTTCTACAGAGTTCTGGGAGAAAAGTCCTGGAGAGGTCTCTGATTGGCTTTGCTGGGGTCAATGTGATTGACAGGACTTGCTGGCTTCCACTCCAGTGATCTGGGTGGGAAAAGCAAGGTCAGCCCTGTGTAGATCTTATCACATGGAACAGAATCCTTATAGGAAGAGTAATTTGAATAGAAGAAAATATGTGGGTGTGTGTTTGAGCTGGTGGTGAGCCAAAGGGGTACAGGTTGTGATCATAAAAAGGCAGATGCCCACAAGAGTCACCAATGATGTTTGCTTTTGTTAATGCTATTTTATTGCTTCATTGTTGATACATTTTTATTTTTAACTGTGTAAATGCATTTATGTGCTCAGAGAAAAAAGATATTTATTTTCTCATTACATATTTTTTCCATTAGAGAAGTGGAATAATACCTGCCCATTGTACTAAGAAAAGTTTTCTTTTTTTTAAATATAGCACTAATTGTGTGTAGCAAAATAAGTTTGTTCCCTTAATCTGTCAGGCACTAAACCATTCTTCACAATTTTATGAATAAGTTTGACTGATTATCTAAAGGTTTTAAATAAAACTCTGAACTACAAAGATCTTTGCTTCAGGTTTTTTCTTTACCTGTCCAATGCTGTGTGTGAATATTAATTAGATTGTAACCACTATAATTAATATACAGCAAAGAAAAATAAATTAAAGTGCATAAATAAGAGTTAGAAATGACATTGCCTTCCTATATATTTTATGATTTTTCATTTCAGGCAGTGACCTAAAATATCCTTTCCTGGAAAGAGGCTGTACAGTGGGGAAGGCTTTTACTCAAAAATTGCAAAGGTTTAATGATTTCAGTAAATCATCATTAATCTTGCTAACGAATTTTCTGCACTTTAAATGGTAACTGAAAATTTTTTAGGCCCATAATATTTTCATTATTTACTTCTTTTTAAGCCTCTTTTCATTTTTTTATGCTGCAAACTGGAATATACTATTTACACATTTGTGTTCTCAGTTTAACTAGAGCATTAAGGTCACCCATACTTTCTGAGTGGGATATATACTACACTCTATGAAATTTATGTGAATGCTAGTCTTTTACATTTTAATAATAATAATTTTCAGGAAATACTAATCAGGAAATATTTGTTCATGGAAATTTCAAATCAGATTTCTACATGTGAATTCATAGCCAATGAATAATTAATTACTTTTTTTGTTGTTGTTTTACAAACTTAATTGATTTTCTCTTTTAGTTTATGGTGTTCCTCATTAGAATTTCCATTTGAAATGGGAACAATGATGTCAATGAATTTTAAGATACAAATTTAAGTAATCCAACCAGTGTTATTCCTTTCATTGCATAGTTATAGGATATTCTTTAAGGAAGGAATAGTTATAATTGTCTTTCTTATCTTTGTGTCAATGCACTTAGCACATACTATAAATGTTACAAAAATCAGAATCAAAATTTGTCTTTTTTGTTCTTGTTGTTAAACATTATGGGTATTGTTTATAATTAATGCATTAAGTAGTTTGAGAAATTTCTTTTTTTGCCCCCAACACAGCCCATAAAAAATAATCTAATAGCTCAGACTCCCACCTGTGCCTCCATTGAACCAGCCCCCATTTGGAGCATGCCTGGCATCCTAGGCAGGAGCTGAGGACAGCACCCTCTGCTTGGAAGCAGGGAAGAGAGCACACCAAAAACATCACTTTCACATGGGTAGCCCACCACAGCCACCATCTTAGCCATGGCTGTCACAAAGCATTTTGATGCCACAGCAGTAGCCACAGCCACCATGCAGGCAGCCTGCATGAAATATTCAGCTACATTGACACAAGGAGAGTCACCAGAGGAGACTGGAAAAAGAAGAGGATGGCTCTCTCCTCATAAGCCCTCTCCAGAGTAAAGGAGGAATCAACTGCTCTACCAGATGACCAGACATCAACATAGAGATACTAGAAATATGAAAATCCAAGAAAATATGACACCATCAAAAGAACACAGCAATTCTCAAATACCAGACCATATAGATCAGGAAAGCCTTGAAATGACTGAAAAGGAATTCTGAGCAACGATCTTAAGGAAACTCATATGAGAAGGCTCAGTTAGACAACATAATGAAATGAGAAAACAAATCCAGGATATGAAGGAAGAAATTTACAAAAAGATTAATACCTTAAAAAAGAATGTAGCAGGACTCATGGAACTGAAAGATTCACTCAACAAAATAAAAAACACAACCAATAGCTTAAGCAGCAGGTTAGAAGAAGCAGAAGAAAGAATTTCTGATCTTGAAGATAGTACTTTCAAAATAATCCAGGTAGACAAAAAAAGAAAAAACAATTTAAAAATATGAAGAAAATCTAAGAGAGCTAGCAGGGAATCTTAAGTATACAAACATTCAAATCATGGGTGTTCCAGAAGGAGAGGAGAAAGGAAAAGGCATTGAAAAACTATTTGACAAAATATTAACAGACTTCCCAGGTGTAAGAGTGACACATACATTCAGAGCCAGAAGGCTCTAAGATCCCCCAGACAGATTCAACCCCAAAAGATCCTCTCTAAGACACATCATAGTCAAACTGACAAAACTCAGAGACAAAGTGAAAATCTTAAAAGAAGCAAGAGAAAAGCATCAAGTCACGTATAAGGGGGTCCGTATCAGAGTAACAGCAGACTTCTCAAGAGAAACTTTACAGGCCAGAAGAAAATGGGATAATAGATTCAAAATACTAAAAGAAAAAAAAAAAAGAACTAACCAGAAAAGAACACTGTACTCAGCAAGGCTATTCTTCAGAAATGAGGGAAAAAAAGTGTATTTTCCAGACAAAAACTGTGGGAGTTCATAACCACATGACCCTTAAGGGTTGGAAATCCTAAAGGACGAAATCCCCAAGGAAGTCCTGCATCTGGAATCTGAAAAATTATAATCACTACCATGAACACTAAAGAAAGAAAAAACCCACTGGCAGAACAAAAATGCAAAAGAGGAGAAAGAAACTAAATCTTAACACACACACACACAAAAAAGCATGACAATATAATAATGCCCCTGCCTCATTTCTGATTTGAGTAACTTTGGTCTTCACTTTTTCTTGGTCAGTCTAGATAAAGGTTTGCAAATTTTGTTGATCTCTTTAAAGCATCAACTTTTGGTTTTGTTGATTTTACCTATTGTTTTTTAATTTCCTATTTGATAAATTTCTATTGTAATCTTTGTTTTTTCCTACTTATATTTGCTTTTTAGTTTGCTCTTCTTTTTCTATTTTCTTAAGGTAGAAGTTTACATTACTGATTTGAAATTTTTCTTATTTTTAATATAGGTGTTTACAAGTACAGATTTTCCTCTATGCACTGCATGAGCTCTGCATCCTGTAAAATTTGATATGTTGCACTTTGATTTTTATCTCAAAGTACTCTTTAATTTCCCTGTGATTTTTCTTTTTATCCATTGTTTATTTAGGAGAGTGTTGTTTAATTTCCACACATTTGTGAATTTTCTAAATTTTTCTCTTTGTTATTGTGTTAAAAAAACATATTTTCTTTGATCTTAGTGTTTTTTAAATGTGTTAAGACTTGCTCTATGGCCAAAAATAAAATAAAATAAAGCCTCCATTTTAGGTTTTGGTACAAATGGAGAGAAATTTAGTGCCTGTCAATACCCTTCTTTTTATTCAGTGGGATAACCTGATGCTTTTGTGTTTGCACAACTGTGCAGCCTTTAGAGTCTGAAGACTTGGAATTGAGTCCACTTACGATATAACTCTTGGCAAGCCATACTTTTGTCCTCCATTTTACCATTTGTGAAAAATCTACCTCACTGCGAGTTGGGGAGGTTGAAAAGAAATAATGCTCAAGAATATGTCGTGTAAGTGGTAAGCCATTATTCTCCCATGCTTTGCTCCTCGGCTGTACTGTTTAATTCTGATAAAATCACAAAGTTGTGCTCTTTTTATTGGGAAGAACTCAAGTTTATAAGTGTCCTCACTCTGATAGTTACTTTGATAAAAGGCACAGACACTGTATCAGTAGAAGAACAAAAGTCTGTTCTGAAAACACTGTACAGGGACCTTTCTCAAAAGGTATAGGTTAAAACTTCACTGTCAATACAGTGAGCGAGTTGCACATGTGACCGTTGACACGTTGGAATTGAGATGTGTTATAAATGTAAAATATACACCAGATTTTGAAAAGCTTTAGTGTAAAAAGATCTAAAATATCTCATTAATTTTTATATTATTTACATATTTAAATGTAATTTGTATATATTGGATTAAGTAAAATATATTATTAAAATTTTTAAAAATCAAGTGATTTGAAAAGAGGAATTTGTAAAATGGAGTTTGATGGCAATTAACTACTCTTTGATTAAAAGTAATTGGGTACTAAAAGTTGAACTGCACAGATTTTTTTTTTAACTCCACTTAGGCCTACTTGTTATTGTTTTTCTCCGCTTCATCAGAACATAATTGTTCTGCAAATTTAGCAAAGTCTGGCAGGATTTTCATCTTTTTTTTTTTTTTTGTCGTTTTTTCGTGACCGGCACTCAGCCAGTGAGTGCTCTGGTCATTCTTATATAGGATCCGAACCCGCGGCGGGAGCGTCGCCGCGCTCCCAGCGCAGCACTCTACCGAGTGCGCCACGGGCTCGGCCCAGGCTTTTCATCTTAAGTAAAAGGGAAAGAAAAGGCATCTTGTCTCAAAAACAAGTTCCCATTAAGAAAAATAGTTCTTTTCATGTCTTAGTTGTGTCATGATATGAAGGATTCTCAGGTATACCTGGAACATAACAGCAAGATGCTGCCACTATATAGAATGGCATGAACGAGGTTTAGGATTTTCCCTCAGGCGTGTCTAACAAAATGAACAGTATGGGCATTAGCAAAATTCTGTGACCCAGGAAGGCTTGATATCCCCTCTACCCCGGCCTGGAGATATCTTGAAAGTCAAGAAGTAAAGTTTATGATTCTTTTGGTAGGAGAAAATCATTAGCTACTCATATCTTCATTAGAATAGGTAGAGGATTAACAAATTCTTGGGGTTGCTGCATAAGCAAAGGGATTTGGAAAAGCATTTATTGGACTCCTCCATGCATGAGTCAGGACAAAGCATCACACATGCACACAAAACCAAGAAACAATAGCAACAACAACAAAACAAAACAAAAACCCTAAAAGTTTGACTTTATAATAAATAATTAGGTTGAAATGAATTCTAGTTTTTACCTGCCTTCAAGATTTAAATATCTTGAATATAACAATCATTCAACCACATTTCATGATATTAGCATAAGACTGGTTAATCATTTCTACTGATCTACTATAGAAGCTAGTTCTTATTTTATTTGCTTCATGTGATATTACTTTATAAATTAGTAAGCTTGATCTTTGATTTTAAACAAGACAGTTATGATTCTTAGTCTGGTAATCTTTTTCTTTTATGCTGTAGATTTCTTTTGTTCCAAACAAAGATAGTGTTGATTAACGTGTCTCATCTTGTGATTTTAATTTCTAAAAATGAGTTGATAATTTTTAGGTACGAAAGTCATATCTAGCAGAAATTTTTCATTAATTCCCTTATATTAAAATAGTGGCAAGTACTCTGAAGAATCACTAAGATAGTCACTTAAGAGAGGTTTTGTTTCCTAGAGTAGAGCATCCTTAAAAGGGTCTCTCAGGAGTTGGATATTTTAACTAATTAAATGATCTGAATTTGTACAATAACATAATGTATCACTTTTTGAACAGTTCCAAAATTTCCCTCTTTGATACTCAGCCAGTAAGCCAGTTGGTTTGTCACATTCACTAATCCCTTAACTGGATGGTCTACTGGAAGAGAATTGCTTTATAGGGCATTAGTTTTAATTGAGTTCATTAGCTTGAATGCAGAGGTACAAAATCAGACTGAAAAGTGCTGACATAGCATTTTCAAAGATCTATTTCACAAATACTAGTTAAATATTATCAGATCTCATGTAGTCTATTAATATGGTCCCTCACTTGGCCTCCCATCTTTCACATTTGTCCCTGTCTCATCCATTCACAAGGTAATATAGTGTTCTTTGAAAACAGGAAACAGATCACGGCACATCACAACCTTGAAGAAATTCAAGGGCTTCCCATTATAGTTAAAATAAAATTCAATTCCTTACCTCAGTTCTGTGTGATCTGGTTGACCACAGACTAACTCTCAAGTGTTACCTCATGGTGCTAAATTTCTCACTCTTGAGGCTGTAGTCACAACAGCCTTCTTTCAGTTCCTCTAGTCTTTTGGTTTTGTCCTGTCCTGGGATCTGCACACTCAGTGTTCTCTGTTAATGTAATTTCCTTAGTGTTCACAGGACTTACTTTATCTTTATCTTTAGGTCTTACTTAAATTGTCACCTTCTCAGAGATGCCTTGGGTTTGACTGAGTGCCTGACCACCCAATCAAAAATAGGTCCCTTTCTCCTTCCAATTATCTGTCATCAGTGGTACCCTGGAATTTTCCTTGACAGCACCTGTCACAAGTTATGATTGGGATTACAGTGCTTCATGCCTGTCTCCCTCACTTTCAGCATTTTAAGGGTGGGAATCATGCAAGTCTATTTTGTTCAGCGCTGTATTAATAGAGCACAAACCACAAATAGGTTTTGAATACATATTCTGTTACCTAATAATAAGTTTTGAAAATAAGTTTCTTCACAGTTTTTCTGTGTCTTCATAATTTTACATGTAGGATTTCTATTCTTGTCTGAGCTTAGAAACTTTTTGTGAATGGAAAACCTTGAGGGATTAGTGTTCCCTTGTTTACATATATTTCTTCTGAATGGAGATGATTCCCTAAGTGATCATTTAGGTATATCACAAATACATTGTGATGTTCACTGACTTAAGTAATCAATACTGTTTGCATTATTGGTGCTCTGGGAATAATATAGTTGCTATGGGTAAATATAAAAGAAGAGATTAGCATGATTTTTAGCCTTTAGGAATTTGCTTTAGTGATCAGAAACACCCCTATGAAATAACTGGAAAAGGAAGCATTATTACCTAGAAATATATAAATTTACTAGGATGCATTCATAAATAGACTAAATTTATTTTCTTACATATGGTGTTGAGTCATGTAATTAGAGTATGCCATGATCAACAAAAAATATTTGAGTTTTATTTTGAGAACCTCCAGCTAAATTGGGGTCCAGTACCAGAGCAGCTAGTAATTCTGCCTTAACAGGAAATGAAGGGGAGCTGGACATAGATGTTTACTATGTGCCTTTCATGGGATAATTCTTTTACCTGGTGGACGGCCTCATGCCTAGTTGTCCCACTGCAGGAGGGGTGGGGTCTCTTACACAAGAAACTTTTTTTGTGTATTCAGTTGGTCTTCTGTATCTGCAGGTTCCATATCCTCAGATTCGTCTAACCGCATATAGAAAATATCTGGAAAAAAAAAATAATACAACAGTAGAAAATAATACAAACAAAAACCCAATATGGTATAACGACTGTTTACATAGCATTTATATTGTATTAGGTATTATAAGTAATCAAGAGATGATTTAGGGCCGACCGCATGGCTCACTCAGGAGAGTGCGGCACTGGGAGCGCAGAGGCTGCGGGTTCGGAGCCTCTATAGGGATGGCGGTGTGGGCGACACCACTCCAAGGGTTGAGATCCCCTTACCGGTCACAAAAAAAAAAAAAAAAAAAAAAATAGATGATTTAAAGTATAGGGGAGGATATGCATAAGTTGTATGCACATACTATATCATTTTATATAAGGGACTTGAATATCTATGGCTTTTTGGTATCTGCAGGGGTCCTGGAACCAATTCCCCATGAATACCATGGGACAACTGTACTGACAGAAGCCCTCTGTGGCTCTTGACTGACTCATACCCATTTTATGCCTGCCTAACCATCAGTTTGGCACTGGGAGCCCGACCTTGTGGCCCCTATGTCCTAGGGTAAACCTGGTCTGGGGCAGCCCCTAGTTCTTAAGACAAGAGGCACGAATTCAACATCCCACTGCAACAGAAGACAAGTTCAAAGATTTTTACTTACCCATCCTGGGCAAGGAAGGTGCAATGAGTCGGGAGGGTAGTCCTCCGTCTAGGGTCATGAGAGGCAGGAATGAAGAGTCAGGCAGAGAGAGAGAGAGCACCTAGCAACTAGCAGTATATATTGGGCAACAGGATGGGGTCACTCGAAGTTCACGCAAATGCCTGAATGGTCCTTTTAAAGGAAGCACCGAGAAAATGGAAAGTCCAGTTTACTGGGAGGGACAGATGTCTCTTAAATTCTTACCTCTGGCAACCACCTGAGCCACTGCGTGTGGTGTAGACCTTGCAACTATGTTAAGGGGTACTGAGCCCTGTTTCTGATATGAGAAAATTAAACTTATATGCAAAGTGGATGCTGAAGCATATGCAATTATAATTCACTGCATGTATTTACTCTCAATATTGTTTATAGGCTTTATTTTATTGCATTGAGTTGTCAGCCTGTTTATGTGTATATGTGTTGTGTTGTTTTTTCAGCTCAGCCATGTTCTGCTTAGAAAAACATGATACCTCAGTACTTTCAAAGTTCTATGTGTGAAGACTAATAGACTTTAAGGAAAAACTTTAAAAATGTTGTCATTTTCCTCATACATACAGGAAAGTGTACATATACATATTTTTAAATAAAAATGATAAAATGAAAAACATGTACCTACTATCCAGTTTAAGAAATAGAACATTAGTAGTATGGTTACCGAAGGAGAGGGTCTGGGGAGATCCAATGGCTGACCTCAACCCACCCCATCCTCTTCCAGGTTCTTGACTCTGCCACAGGAAAGAATTCAAGAGCAGAGTTGGAGTAGAAAGTGAAAACAGGAATAATGTAAAGAAAAAGAAATACACCCTTCACAGGGAAAGTATGGGGTGCTTCCTGAGAGTGAGAAGCAGCCAGAGCAAGTTTAATGCAACAGTAAGTAGTACGTACTTAGACAAAATGTGGCTGGCTTAAGAGAGTGAGCAGCAGCCCACTAAAGGCAGGTTTAACACAAAAAAGTCAGGACATACACATCTCACAGGTGGAATACTGGCTGGCTTCAGAGAGAAGGAGCAGCAGCCTCGCCTTCTTCCTGGATTCAACCTTTATAGTTTAGCTATTTATACATATTCATACTATCTGATGAATATTCAACTAAGAGGGTGATTCCCAGTTCTGTAACAGGTTATATAAGATAACCTTGCATATGCTCAGTTGGTCTCTTTGGAGCATGGTCATTGGTCAAATTCCAACATTACACCAAAAATTACTTAGAATACATTCAGTGCGGGCCCAGCCATGGCGCACTCAGGAGAGTGCGGCGCTGGGAGCGCAGCGACGCTCCCGCTGCGGGTTCGGATCCTATATAGAAATGGCCGGTGCACTCACTGGCTGAGTACCGGTCCTCTCTAGCACCTCTGGTGGAAGGTCATTCAAGGATAAACTCCTTTCTACTCAGCATGCTCAGTTACTGGAATTACATAAATCTGCCTCCTGCGGTCTCAGTCTCCACGTGTTGACGCTGAAAATAGGTACAACAAGCAGTTGTACAACAAGCTCAGGACTCAGAGGAGGGGTTCCAGTTATGGGGGAGGGAGTGGCTTGGGACTCCAGGGGAGTGGCGTGAAGCCCAACCCTGGGGAAACTGAGCACCTCCTATCTCAGTATATATGTATATCTGTAGATATATTAGTATGTCTATAGATCAGCGGTTCTTCAACATTTTAGTATCATAACTCCTCACACCTTAACAATTATTGAAGAGCACAAAGAGCTTTTGTTTAGGAAGGTTGTATCTATTGAGGTTTATCATGTGAGAAATTAAAACTGCAAAATTTTGAAAATATTTATTAATTTAAACATAATAAACCTGTACCTTTTAGTATAAAATAACACATTTTATGAAAATATCTATCTTTTCCATTTTTGTGTGTGTGAGAGAAGGATTGTCATTGTTTTATATTTTTGCAAACCTCTTTAATATCTGGTTTAATAGAAATAGGTGGATTTTTATAGTTGCTTCTATTCAATCTGTTGTAATTTGTTTCTTTTGTTGAAATATATGGAGAAGTTCAGCCTGACATAGACGTGTAATTGGAAAAGAGGGGAATATTTTAACAGAATTTTCAAATGATCATAGATATTAATTTTCAGTACTGTATCAAAACTCTGCTAGTGTTAGTTTCTTAAAGATTAGTTGCAATGTGGAACCTGAAACCAAATCAGTGAACTTTTCAAACTCTCTTATATTAAAACCCATATATTTTGTATGTTTAAAATATTTTATTTTTTATTATAATCACATTTTAAAAATCAATAATAATTCCTTAATATAATCAAACTTTGAACATGTGTAAATTTCTCTAATTTTCTCCACCTGTTTTGTACTTTGGATGGACATTTTACCCATATATGATTTTTAAGCATTGTAAATTAATTTGGGAAATATTGGTTCACTGAGTTATGTGGTGAGAGCAGGATAGTGAAAAATGCAAATAACATCTTATTAATATAATTTTGACTTCACAGACTGACTGAAAGTGCTTGAGTGACTGTAAGGGGGGCCCCAGACCACATTTTGAGAACTGCATATAAAATCTTTGCAATTATGATTCAATTTTCTGTTGTTTCTGCAGACTTTCGCTTTCAGCCTCTTGTTTCCATATGTGTTTTATTTCTGACGGTGTACTTTTTACTTATGGACACAATTTAAGTCACTCTTTTACACAAAATTTTTGTTTGTGTTGACTTTCATCTTGCAGCACTATCAACCCAGACCACTGTAAGTTTTCCATTACAGTGGAAGTGTAAGATTGTTTTTTCTTTCTCCAGACGAAACAAGTAATATGTATTCAGATTAAAAACTTATATATAAAAACCTGTTTGTAGTTATGAATTTTTAGGAGGAAATTTTCTCTCACTCAATACAAAATCGGGACTGGCAAAATTTTTTATTGTCGAATTTTTGTAAGTGGGTTTTATATTTCAGCTCTTATTCACTCTTGTTATGTATGTGGCCTTTTAGGTTTCAAGCTTTATGTAGAAGGCCTCCTGAAAAATGTCCTATTTGGGGAAGGCCATAGGCTTAGCATATGTCTCCTGAGTCCTCGAATCTTTGGCATTTGATTAGCTTCCAGGGTACCTTTTATGAATTTTGTTTTAGGCCTCTGCAGTTTCCCTATTTTCATGCCAAATAAGCAATGCATTTAAAAATAGGTATTTTATATTTTATCCAGCATTTTCATTGTTTTCTTCAAGAGAATCAGGCTATGCAATCTTCCATACTGCTGGAATAGAGGTAATTTTAAAAATGCAATTTCAGATTTTTTTAAACAATGAGTATTTTCCAAAAATGTAGTCTGTCTTGGAACAAACAGAACTTTGAGAAAAGAGAGGTTAATCAATGTTTAGGAGTTATTAATTACGTATTTGTATAAGGAATTTCAATTTGTGTTTGGAAATTTAAAAAGAGAAGACAATTAGAAAAAAATGTTTATGATAGGGTTAGTCTCTTGTAGTGGTAAAACTGTGGCAATGCAGTGCAATAAGAGTTTCAGAAAATTAAGACAAGAGTTATAGTTTTCAGCCCTAGCTAGAATAAAATAGAAATGAATTCTGGAAGATCTGTTCCCACTGTGGTAGCTTTTTTGTTGTGTCAAAACTTGGCTAGGCTATAGTCCCCAGTTCAGTTATTGAAACACTAATCCAGTTTTTGCTGTGAAGAGATTTTGCAGATGTAATTAAAGTCCCTAATCAGGTGACTTTAAGTAAAGAAGATGGTTGGGCCTGACTGAATCAGTTGGAAGATCTTAAAAGCAGGGCTGAGGAGAGGGACAGATTAAGAGTGGGCTAATGAGAGAAGAAATTCTACCTGTGGATGACAGCTGCACCCTGTGCCAGTGGGTTCAAGCCTGCTGTGATGTTTTCTTCTTGCCTGCCTACCCTATGAATTTCAGACCGGTTTAGCCAGCAACACAAGGTGTAAGCAATACCTTGTAATAAATCACATGTGCTCTCTCCCCCACTCCCCCCAATCATATATACTAAACTGCTGGTTCTGCTTATCTGATTAAACACTGACTGATACATCCACCTAAAGTAATTATTCCCAAAATAATTTTTTTTACCATGTTTCCAATAATTTATTTTTTCAGGGATATTCTCCAAGTTGCAATGACCTGGCAACTTCTGCTTGCTAAGACCTAGAGAGTTGTAAACATAGCCAGCTGATAATATTAGCAGAATATTTGAGAAAGGGTCTTGCCTCCCACTGAAAAGAAAACAACAACAAAAAATAATAAGAACTGATAGATAGCTTCTTGGAATAGGAGAATTTTACCTATTTTTTATTTTCTGTCAATAGTTCCATCATCATAATAGCAATAATTAACATTTATTAAACTCTTTCTTGAAGTGCTATCATTAATCAGTGACAGGACAGCATACTTTCCTGGTTCTCCTCCTACCTTACTAGAGGCTCTTTCTAAATCTCTTTTGCTGCTTTCTCCTCTTTTCCTGGATTTCTTAATGTTGAAGCAGTCCACAATTTAGTTTTTGGTCCTCTTCTTGCTTTCAGTTCACTCCCTTAGTGATCTCATCTAGGTTTATGATTTAAATACCACCTCTATGCTGATAATTCCTAAATTTAAATCTTGACAGGAATTCTTCCCTAACTTCGGAATCATTTTCTCCAATTGCATAACCAGCATCTCCTCTTGGCTTTCTAATTGGCATCACGACATGTCCCTATAGGAACTCCCTGTCTTCATCATCTGCACCCAAAACCCTGCTCATTCTGAATTCTCTATTATCTGAGTTGTTGATAATGCCATCCTCTCAGGGGGCCAAACCAAAAAGCTTCAGTCATCTTGACTCCTCTTCCTCACTCACATCCCATATTTATCCAGTCCCTCAGAAAATTCTCTTGTCCTGGCTTTAGAATAATTCTAGACTGCGAACTATTTCTCATCACCTTCGCTACCTTCTTCCTGATCCAAACTCACAGTCATGTCTCCTGGGTTATGCCAATTTCCACCTGTGCTTCCTTATAGTCTATTCCTATGGTCAGAGCGATCCTTTTAAAAGTCATATCATATTACCTTATACTCAGATCTTTAAGTGGCTTCTCATCTTACTGAGTGAAAGCCAAAGTCCTCCCAATGACATCCAAGGCTCTTATATGGTCTCCCCCTACTGCATTTTCTTTGGAGACACAGCTGTAGATGACTTGTTTTTTTCTATAACTTACATTATTTCTCTTGAGGGAGAATTTAACATAAAGAACAAATCTTTGATTACTGATAAACAACATTTTAAGAACATTAATAAATTGAATTTGAATTGCCACAGTGTTTTTTAGACACTGACTTAGGATTCTAAGCCTAGAATTCAGGGTATGTTTCACTGGTGGAAAGCAAAGCAAAATGAAGACCAAAGAAATCGCCTTCAGTTTTAGTAACATGCCTACCACTGATGGGTTTACTAAAAACTGTGTGGAGTGATAAGGGCAGAAGCCAAACTGAAATGAGTTGGATAATAAGTGATAGGTGAAAAAATGTTGATGAGTATAGAAAACTGTTTCCTGAATTAATTGTTATGTAGGGAAGAGAGAAAAGAATAACTGGAGAAAGATGTAGGAATCAAGGGAATGCATTTAATTTTTTAATTTAAAATTTTAATTTATTATTAGCATATTCATTCTTACAAATCATGATATTTCTTTATGCCCTTTGCCGGACCTATCGCTTTCCAAACTCCCTCCCTCTCTCCCCCCCATCTCTAACATCTTTAGGTTTGTTCTCTCCTTCTGAAAGTTCAACATATTGTTGTGGTCTTTTCTTTCTTTCTTTCCTTCATTCCTTCCTTCTTCCCTCCTTCCCTCCCCCCTTTCCTCCTTCCCTTCCTTTTTTCCTAGCAGCCATTTATGAGTAAGAATATGTGGTATTTCTGTTTCTTTGTCTGCCTTATTTCACTTAAGATAATTTTCTCCAGACTCATCCATGTTGCTGTGAATGGCATAATTTCATTCTTTTTTATGGCTGAGTAGGATTCCATTCTGTATATATACCACATTTTCCTTATCTGGTCATCTGTCAATGGAGACTTAGGTTGGTTCCATATTTTGGCTATTGTAAACAGAGCTGCAATGAACATGGGAGTTGCAGGTATCTTTTTGACATATTATCATTAGAAATGATAGAAATGAGAGACATAAGTATACATAAGAAAGGTTTTTGATGGTGTGAATCTCTTAATTTGGCAGGAAGATATAGGATTCTGAACAAGAGTGGAGTATTTGCTCTTTATTAGTATGTGTGTGTGGGGGGGTGAGGATTCTCCATCGAGAGAAGCTAGAGAGGATGCATGTGGATGTAATTTGAGAATTAGTGCTATAATGTCATTGGAAAGGTCCATGATGGCAAGCATGGACTTCAAATTTAATTTTCTAATTTTTTGTTTGTTTGTTAGTGTATACTATGTAAGTCTTTTTCAAATTTTTTAAATTTTAACTTCTCAATATACATTGTAGTTTATTTTCATGTCCCTTTACCCATTCCTCTTACCCCCCCTTCGTTTCACCGCCCACACACTACATCATATCTGTTCACTTATCTTAACAACTTCACGGAATTTTATGATAGTTGTGTCTTCTTCCACCACCTACCCTTTATTTGTTTGTGTATTTATTTAGTTTTAGCTCCCTCAAATGAGTGAGAAGGTGGTACTTTTCTTTCTGTGTCTGACTTGTTTCACTTAATATAATTTTCTCTAAGTCCATCCATGTTGTTTCAAATGGTAGCATTTCGTTCTTTTTTATAGCAGAGTAGTATTCCATTGTTTAGATATATCACAGTTTTCTTATCCACTCATATGATGGACATTTGGGCTGGTTTCAACTCTTGGCTATTGTAAATAGTGCTGCAATAAACATGGGAGTACACCTATCCCTTTGGCATGGTGATTTCCATTCCTCTGGGTATATACCCAGCAGTGGAATAGCTGGGTCATATGGTAGATCTATCTGTAATTGTTAGAGGAACCTCCATACCATTTTCCACGAAGGCTGCACCGTTTTGCAATCCCAACAGCTGTGTATGAGTTCCTTTTTCTCTGCAACCTGGCCAGCATTTATCATTCTCAATCTTTTCGATATTAGCCATCCTAACTGGGGTGAGATGGTATCTCAAAGTGGTTTTGATTTGCATTTCCCAAATGCTGAGTGATGGTGAGCATTTTTTCATGTGTCTATTGGTCATTGTATATCTTCCTTTGAGAAATGCCTATTCAGCTCCTTTGCCCATTTTTAAAATTGGGTTATTTACTTTTTTGATGAAAAGTTTTTTGAGTTCCTTGTGTATTCTGGATATAAATCCTTTGTCAGATGTATATTTTTCAAATATTTTCTCCCACTCTGTTGGTTGCCTTTTCACTCTGTTGATTGTTTCTTTTGCTGTGCAGAAGCTTTTTAGTTTGATATAATCTCATTTGTTTATTTTTCCTTTGGTTTTCTGTGCTTTTGGGGTCATATACATGAAGTCTGTACCCATTCCTACTTCCTGGAACGTTTCCCCTATGTTTTCTTTAAGGATTTTCATTGTTTCAGGATATGTATTTAATTCTTTTTTTTGTTTTCTTTTATTTTTTAATTTTTATTATTTTTTTAAATTTTCTTTTGTCGATATACATTGTGGCTGATTATTGCTCCCCATCACCAAAACCTCCCGCCCTCCTCCCTCCCCCCTCTCCCCGAACAATGTCCTTTCTGTTTGCTTGTTGTATCAACTTCAAGTAATTGTGGTTGTTATATCTTCTTCCGCCCCCCCGTTTTTTTTTTTTTTTTTTTTTTTTTTTTTGTGTGTGTGTGTGTGTGTGTGTGTGTGAATTTCTATATTAATTTTTAGCTCCCACCAATAAGTGAGAACATGTGGTATTTCTCTTTCTGTGCCTCACTTGTTTCACTTAATATAATTCTCTCAGGGTCCATCCATGTTGTTGCAAATGGAAGTATTTCATTCATTTTTATAGCTGAGTAGTATTCCATTGTGTAGATGTACCACATTTTCCGTATCCACTCATCAGATGATGGACATTTGGGCTGATTCCAACTCTTGGCTATTGTAAAGAGTGCTGCGATGAACATTGGGGAACAGGTATCCCTTCGACTTGATGATTTCCATTCCTCTGGGTATATTCCCAACAGTGGGATAGCTGGGTCATATGGTAGATCTATCTGCAATTGTTTGAGGAACCTCCATACCATTTTCCATAGAGGCTGCACCATTTTGCAGTCCCACCAACAATGTATGAGAGTTCCTTTTTCTCTGCAACCTCGCCAGCATTTATCGTTCAGGGTCTTTTGGATTTTAGCCATCCTAACTGGGGTTAGATGGTATCTCAGTGTGGTTTTGATTTGCATTTCCTGGATGCTGAGTGATGTTGAGCATTTTTTCATATGTCTGTTGGCCATTTGTATATCTTCCTTAGAGAAATGCCTACTTAGCTCTTTTGCCCATTTTTTAATTGGGTTGCTGGTTTTCTTCTTGTAAAGTTGTTTGAGTTCCTTATATATTCTGGATATTAATCCTTTGTCAGATGTATATTTTGCAAATATTTTCTCCCACTCTGTTGGTTGTCTTTTAACTCTGTTAATTGTTTCTTTTTCTGTGCGGAAGCTTTTTATTTTGATATAATCCCATTTGTTTATTTTTCCTTTGGTTGCCCATGCTTATGGGGTCGTATTCATGAAGTCTGTGTCCAGTCCTATTTCCTGAAGTGTTTCTCCTATGATTTCTTTAGGAAGTTTTATTGTTTCAAGGTGTATATTTAAATCCTTAATCCATTTTGAGTTGATTTTAGTATACGGTGAGAGGTATGGGTCGAGTTTCATTCTCCTGCATATGGATATCCAGTTATCACAGCACCATTTGCTGAACAGGCAGTCCCTTCCCCAGTGAATAGGCTTGGTGCCTTTGTCAAAGATCAGATGGCAGTAAGTGTGTGGGTTGATTTCTGGATTCTCTATTCTATTCCATTGGTCAGTGTGTCTGTTTTTATGCCAGTACCATACTGTTTTGGTTATTATAGCTTTGTAGTATAGCTTAAAGTCAGGTAGTGTTATGCCTCCAGCTTTATTTTTTTTTGCTCAGCATTGCTTTGGCTATGCGTGGTCTTTTATTGTTCCATATAAATGTCTGGATAGTTTTTTCCATTTCTGAGAGAAATGTCTTTGGAATTTTGATGGGGATTGCATTGAATTTGTATATCACTTTGGGTAGTATGGACATTTTCACTGTGTTGATTCTTCCAATCCAAGAGCATGGGATATCTTTCCATCTTCTTGTATCCTCTCTAATTTCTCTCAGCGGTGGTTTGTAGTTCTCGTTATAGAGATTTTTCACCTCCTTGGTTAACTCAATTCCTAAGTATTTTATTTTTTTGGTGGCTATTGTAATTGGGCAGGCTTCTTTGATTTCTTGTTCGGCATGTTCACTATTGGAGAAAAGAAATGCTACTGATTTTTGTGTGTTGATTTTGTATCCTGCTACTGTGCTGAAATCATTTATCAATTACAGCAGTTTTTTTGTAGAGGTTTTAGGCTGTTCGATATATAGGATCATGTCATCTGCAAACAGGGACAGTTTGACTTCATCTTTTCCAATCTGGATGCCCTTTATTTCCTTGTCTTCTCTGATTGCTCTGGCTAGTACTTCCAACACTATGTTGAATAGGAATGGTGAGAGTGGGCGTCCTTGTCTAATTCCTGTTCTTAAAGGAAAAGATTTCAGCTTTTCCCCATTCAGGATGATATTGGCAGTGGGTTTGACATATATGGCTTTAATTATGTTGAGATACTTTCCCTCTATACCTAACTTATAGAGGGTCTTTGTCATGAATGAGTGCTGAACTTTATCAAATGCTTTTTCAGCATCTATAGAGATGATCATATGGTCCTTGTGTTTGAGTTTATTCATATGGTGTATCACATTTATTGATTTGCGTATGTTGAACCAACCTTGCATCCCTGGGTTGAATCCCACTTGATCGTGGTGAATAATTTTACGTATGTGTTGCTGTATTCTGATTGCTAGTATTTTAGTGAGGATTTTTGCATCTATATTCATCAAGGATATCGGCCTGTAGTTTTCTTTTTTGGTTATATCTTTACCTGGTTTTGGTATCAGGATAATGTTTGCTTCATAGAATGAGTTTGGGAGATTTGCGTCCGTTTCAATCTTTTGGAATAGTTTGTAAAGAATCGGTGTCAATTCCTCTTTGAATGTTTGGTAAAATTCTGCTGTGAATCCATCTGGTCCTGGGCTTTTCTTTGTTGGGAGCCTTCTGATAACAGCTTCAATCTCCTTTATTGTTATTTGTCTGTTCAAATTTTCTACATCTTCATGGTTCAGTTTTGGGAGCTTGTGTGTGTCCAGAAATTTATCCATTTCCTCCAGATTTTCAAAGTTGTTGGCGTATAGTTGTTTATAGTAGTCTCGAATGATTCCTTGTATTTCAGATGAATCAGTTGTAATATCGCTTTTTTCATTTCTAATTTTTGTTATTTGAGTCTTCGCTCTTCTTTTTTTTGTTAGCCATGCTAATGGTTTGTCAATTTTATTTATCTTTTCAAAAAACCAACTTTTAGATTCATTGAGCTTTTGAATTGTTTTTTTGGGTTTCAATTTCATTCAGTTCTGCTCTGAACTTAATGATTTCTTTCCGTCTGCTAACTTTAGGTTTGGATTGTTCTTGTTTTTCTAGTTCTTTAAGGTGAAGTGTTAGGTTGTTCACTTGCCATCTTTCCATTCTTCTGAGGTGAGCATTTAATGCAATAAATTTCCCCCTTAATACTGCTTTTGCAGTATCCCACAGGTTTTGGTATGATGTATCATTGTTTTCATTAGTTTCAATAAATTTTTTGATTTCCTGCTTGATTTCTTCTTGGACCCATATGTCATTAAGTAGAATGCTGTTTAATTTCCATGTGTTTGTATGGTTTCCAGAGTTTTGTTTGTTATTAATTTCTAGTTTTAATCCATTGTGGTCTGAGAAGATACATGGGATAATTCCAATTTTTTTGAATTTATTGAGACTTGATTCGTGACCTAATATGTGATCTATCCTGGAGAATGATCCATGTGCTGATGAGAAGAATGAATATTCTGAGGTTGTTGGATGGAATGTTCTGTAGATATCTGCCAATTCCAATTGGTCTAGACTCTTGTTTAGATCTTGTGTTTCTCTACTGATTCTTTGCCTAGATGATCTGTCTAATATCGACAGTGGGGTGTTCAGGTCCCCTGCTATTATGGTATTAGTGTCTATTTCCTTCTTTAGGTCTAATAGAGTTTGTTTTATAAATCTGGCTGCTCCAACATTGGGTGCGTACATATTTATGATTGTTATGTCTTCTTGATGGATCAGTCCTTTTATCATTACGTAGTGTCCCTCATTGTCTCTTTTTATGGTTTTTAGTTTAAAGTCTATTTTGTCAGATATAAGAATAGCTACTCCAGCTCGTTTTTCTTTTCTGTTTGCATGGTAAATCTTTTTCCATCCTTTCACTCTTAGTCTGTGTGAATCTTTATGGGTGAGGTGGGTCTCTTGTAGGCAGCATATAGTTGGGTCCTCCTTTTTGATCCAGTCAGCCAGTCTGTGTCTTTTAATTGGGGAATTTAAGCCTTTTACATTAAGAGTTGTCATTGAAAGGTGTTGATTTATTCCTAGCATTTTATTCGTTGTTTGGTTGTCTTAGGTGTCTTTTGTTCCTTGCTTTCTGATTTACTGTTTGGTTTCTGTGTTTGTTGGTTCCTTAGGTTGTAGATAGTGTTTTTGTTTGCTTGTTTTCTCTTCATGAATGCCATTTTTATTATACTAGTGGGTATTGATTTTTCTTGGGTTTTTATGGCAGTGGTAGTTATTTTTCAGGAACCAAACCCAGTACTCCCTTGAGGATTTCTTGTAAGGGTGGTCGTGTGGTAGTGGACTCCCGCAGTTTTTGTTTGTCTAAGAAATATACTATTTGCCCTTCATTTTTGAAGTATAGCCTTGCAGGGTAGAGTATTCTTGGCTGGCAATCTTGGTCTTTTAGTATTTTGAAAATATCATCCCATTCCTTTCTAGCTTTTAGGGTTTGTGATGAAAAGTCTGATGTTAGCGTGATTGGGGCTCCCTTATAGGTGATTTGACGCTTCTCTCTTGCAGCTTTTAAGATTCTCTCTTTGTCTCTGAGTTTTGCCAATTTGACTATGACATGTCTTGGAGAAGGCCTTTTTGGGTTGTATACGTTTGGAGATTGTTGAGCTTCCTGGATCTGAAGATCTGTGACTTTTCCTATACCTGGGAAGTTTTCTGCCACTATATTGTTGAATATGTTTTCAATGGAATCTCCATTTTCCTCCCCTTCTGGAATACCCATGAATCGGATATTTGAGCGCTTGAGGTTGTCTGATATCTCTCTCAGATTTTCTTCAATGTCTTTGATTCTTTTTTCTTTCTTTTTGTCTGCTTGTGTTATTTCAAACAGCCCATCTTCAAGTACAGAGTTTCTCTCTTCAACTTCGACAAGCCTGCTGGTTAAACTCTCCGTTGTGTTTTTTATTTCGCTGAATAACTTCTTCAGTTCAGCAAGTTCTGCTACATTTTTTTTCAGGACATTGATTTCCTTGTACATTTCCTCTTTCAGATCCTGTATACTTTTCCTCATTTCATCATGATGTCTAGCTGAGTTTTCTTGTATCTCATTCAGTTAGAATTATCACTCGAAATTCCTTGTCCATCATTTCAAGGGCTTGTTGTTCTATAAGATCTAGAGTTTGAGATTTATTAACTTTTGGTGGTGTAGTTTCTTGATTTTTTGTATTTCTGGTATCTTTTTTTTGATGTTTATTCATTGTGGCAGGGGGTTTCACAGTTCACCAGTTTGAGACCAATGACTAACTAAGATGTTGCTGTGGTTGCCAATTTCGTATGGCTACCTCTGTGACTGCTCAGTTGGCCTCTAGTGCCTTATGTGTATGGTTGCCTCGGGTCTTGGGCCTCTCTGGGGAGCCACCTTTCTGTTCAGCTTCGACTCTGCTGGGCTGGTGGATCACGTACCACAGGGTGTGTGATCTCTGTTGAGCTTTTACTTCCAGTGCAGGACTTCTCCCTGTTCCATGTGCTCTTGCCCAGGCTGTTGGATTGTGCAGTGACGTCCCCACAGGGTGTGTGGTTTCTGTCGAGTCTCCGCCTCCCTGGCCGCACGTCTCCCCCCTGTGTGTGCACTGTGCTGGGCTGGGACGTGTCTTCTGCAACCCTCGTCTATCAGCTGGGCCTTCAAGACCCTGCTCAGCACCGCCTCTTCCAGGAAGTCTACCAGGTTTCTGGTAGGCACCGATGACCGGTCGCTCTGGGTGCCTTTGTAGCACTGTGTAGATCTTTCTCGGGATTTGTTCACCTTTGTATCCCCCCAGCATGGATCAAGTCTATCACCCTCCTGCAGCCAGCTCTCTGGCAGGATCAAGCGGACTTGGGAACTCTCCTACACTATTCCCAATCAGAAATTGGTCAGGCGTTTTTCTGAACTGGTGGCCACAGTGATGGTATCTGCCTCCCAGTAACAGGAAGTTTACTGGGGGCTGGAGTCCAGGGTGTGGTGGAGTGACAGTCGGTCCCGCCCGTACTTCCTTGCCCTCCCGACACTGGCTGGGGACACCCCACGCCACCAGCCCCACCAGAGAACTGTGGAAGGAGTGGGAGGGGAGGCCGGCCCGCAGGCCCCGGGAAGCCCCGTGCTGGGCCAAGCAAGTGGGAAGGCTCAGTGAGGGGCCGAGCCGAGCCGGCCGGAGCTGCCAGCACCTGGGAAAATGGAGGCAGCCCCGGAGTGGTTAGTGGCCTGGTATTGCAGGCGGAAGCCGGGTGGGCTTCAGCCCCTCGAGCAGGGCTGGGCCAGGGGTCACTCACAGGACTGTTCCAGGTCGGGCACTCACTCTCTGCCTCTGGTTTGTCGCCTTCCCCGTTCTCGGCCGCTGCCGCCTCGGGTTGTTCAGTTGGTCTCGCAGCGCGGCTCCGGCACTCCCAGGAATCTTCTTTAATGCTGGCCTGAAACCTCGAATCCTGAATAGGGCAGCTGGCCGCCTTAAGCGCAGCCCCAGCCTCCGGGATCCTGTCTGCATCCACAGCAGCCCTGGCGCCGTGTTCCCTGTTTAGAGACTCACTTTTGCAGCTAAGAGACAGTTCTTTTCCTGCTCCATACTTCAAAGCTCTTGCCTGTAAATGAGGCAGCCTCTCCTGCCGGGGGCAAAGTGGCGGTCAGCCCCCACGACCGGCCAGCAGCAGTGGTCTTCCCTTAAGAGATGGCGAGAGGAAGGTCCACAAGTTTCCTGGCTGCCTGAGTCCCAGTGGCCACCTTTTTCACCTCAGCTACTCCGCGCCAACCGCCGCAGCCACCGCCATTTTGAAACCCCCTGTATTTAATTCTTTAATCCATTTTGAGTTGATTTTGTTATATGGTGAGAAGTATGGATCTAGTTTCATTTTCCTACATATGAATATCCAGTTTTCCCAGAACCATTTGCTGAAAAGGCAGTCTCTTCCCCTACATATGAATATCCAGTTTTCCCAGAACCATTTGCTGAAAAGGCAGTATGTAGACTTGGTGCCTTTGTCAAAGATCAGATGGCTGTAGGTGTATGGGTTGATTTCTTGGTTTTCTATTGTATCCCGTTGATCCGCATGTCTGTTTTTATACCAGCACCATGCTGTTTTGGTTATTATAGCTTTGTAGTACAGTTTAAAGTCAGGTAATGTTATGCCTCCAGCTTTTATTTTTTGATATGATTGCTTTGGCTATGTGTGGTCTTTTGTTGTTCCATATGTAAGTCTTTGTACCTGAATCTATGTATTTCAAAGAAATATTTCAAGTAATTTATTCTATTATATTGGTATTTTTCTAGCTACTCATTGCATAACTTTGACTTCAAAGAGGACTAGGTAGTTCAAGGTTACAAATGCATCACTGAAAAAGGGATTGTGTCTTTCTTTTCTCTAGTATCACCTCCTAGAGCCTATTGTTATGTACAGCATGACATAGAAACTATAAATATTGAGTAATTAGATCATGATAGTGTAGTGAATTCTCATTTTTTTCACTCTCTTCTATTCATTTTCCTTCCTGAATTTTGTAATAAAGATTCATGCACTCAAAATGCACTTACTGAGTTCCAAGGACTGTGAACCATTCTGGGGTTAAGATGATACATAATTGATTGCCCTTGCATGAAAGGTCATTACTGAAAAGGAAGGGGGTTGTGACTTAATGAGTGGCCAATAATGTTCTATTTCTAGACCTGAGTGCCAGTTACATAAGACTGTTCACTTTGTGAAAATTTATTGAGTAGTTTGTTGATGTACTGCGCACTTTTTATATTATGGTTTATATACAAAAATATATATAGGAACTAACAGTCCATAGTGTATACCCTGTATATGAGTATAAGTGTATTGGGGATATATAAGTAATATTTACATCAATGTAATCAGTGGTACATTAGAAGCATGCATAGGATGCATCAGATTACTCTATTGAAACTGCTATCTTTATGTTTCCAGTGATCTCCTAATCATCAAATGCAATGGCTTATATTGGGCAAATATTGTCAAGCTTTCTGACCACCAAATGCTATAGTTCCTTGGATTCAGGACTCTACTCTTATGACTCTATAATATAGCTCCACATATATTCTGTTTTCAGTTTCTGCCCCATGAAGAACCCATTCTTTCCTAAATTTTTAACTGTCATTGTTGCCTGTATGACTCTTAGCATTATCTTTCTTGTCTTTTTCTCTTTACCATGCTTCAAATCAAAATTCAAAGCTGCCAAGTGTATCTACTAGTAATGAAAATACATCTCATTCTCTTGTTGAGAATTCTTGAACATTCTTTCTTTTTGAACATTTGTGTAAAAACCCTATCTATCAGTTTCTGATATGTTGTGAGGCTTGTGCCATTTCGCAAGAGGTAAAAATTTTTTAGTAAGCACTTAGGAAATATTAGTTTTTCACAGAAATCTTGCTATCAGCAAACTTTGTTGCATTGTTTAATAGCCAATTTCAGAGGACCAAAGTGGTTGTGAGTGAGTGATAGTAAGTACTTGTTGCTATCAAATTTTTATATTTGAAGACAATAAAATGATTAGAATCTTTGGATTTTTTTGATAGAGGCATCACATTTGTTTAAGATATTAAAATCTATAGGTATTTGAGTATAGTTTTACTTTTTCTCTTTATAACTTCTAGTAAATAGCATACTGTTCAGGGATTTTCTATTTTTCATGCTCTGAGTACCATCTTGACATCTCAGAAGATTACAAGCTGATAAATGGATTTACAATTGTCTTTTATACTCACCTGATATTTCAAGGTAAGAAATGAGCATTTGTTGAAAATCTGAGATGATATCTGAATATTTTATGAAAAAATGAGTTTACAGCTTCATCTGATACTTGTTTATTATAGTTCCGTGTGCATATGAAACAAAATTAGAAGATGTTTCATGAAAGGGCCACAAAGACAAGAAAACACCTTCAGTTTTGTTTTAGGGGATATTACAGACAGCAATATTCTCAGTGTTTTCAAGGTCTCTATCACCATTTAAAAATATAAATATTAAATACAGAAAACAATTGTTTCTTGTTAAGATTATAGGAAAAAATCTTATTCAAGTTTATTTTGTATTTGTTTATCATGACATGTTTATCATTATTACCCAAGCTTTGGCATTAAATACTATAATTTTATACTAAAAAGTACCCAGAATTATAAATTAAGCAATTTCTTTTTGAAAACATATTTATGCAAAATAACAGTAAAAACTAGATAAAGGTTATGAGATTTCTTTTGGTACTTACATGGTATTTGAATAAGAGGTATAACATTATACTTAAAATAACGTATCTTTGTATACCACAGATCAAATATACTTCTGGTCTTTGGACAAGAAATAAAGTTTTAGAAACAGAGAAAAAAAGTAACGTTGATAATAGCTTGCAGAAAAGATGCATAGCAGCTTAGCTATGGTCTGAAAGTAGCTACATATATCCTTATTAGTGTGGGGCTGAGACTTCAGAGTAGAAAGTGGTTGACAATATCAGATGTCAGTACAGGGAAAAAGTCTAATACACTGGCTGAAGAATAGTTCCTGGAGAGTGTGGTCCCAGTCCAGGTATTAGTTCAGTATCAGGGTGATACAGAAATGCTGAGAGCTGGGCAGTTAGGCAGGTGAGGAAAGTGCATTTCAGGAGTATTCACAGGCAGATATGTTGTTGCTAGTCTACAGATTATTTTTTCTGATGCTGATCTTGAATTTAGGAATTGTACTTAGTTTGAAAATTTCGTGCAGTAGCTAGGTAGGGGCCTCGTATGGGAAGAAGGAGAATACAGGGAAGGTGTTTAAGAAAGATTCTCCTGGACAACAAACTGTGAACTGAAGTTTTGGGGCTGAGGTGTATTTCTGTAATGGGAGGTCAACACAGAACTGGAAACATCAGTTGATTTAATGATGAGTCATGTACTAAGCTAAATTTTTTCTTTTAAGGACATACTAAATATAAAGCCTGAGGCAGGGTTGAGTGGGGATCAAGTCTCTAACTGTGGATAGAGGAAAGGCGTAGGGTCAGGATACCCGAAAGGGTTCTTATACACCTTTTTAATAGACCTTCTATGTTTAATCTTTGCTTGGAAACACTAGAAGAGAAAACCAAACAAAATGAAAGAATAAACCTGACTCACTGTCTGCATCCTTTTTAAGGAAATCTGAGGGCATTAAAAATATCCATTTGCCCCTGATTAAATGAAACATTTTACTTAATAGAAACTGTTCATTTCCTTTTAAAATGATTGGCTTTCTGCAACATAATTTTTGATGTATTACACAGAATTCCTATTGGCAGTGTAGTTATAGGGACTAAAATGATGGAGGGAATAATAATAATATAATAAAATAACATGATATAATAGATATAATAATTCTTATATTATTTGTCACTAGTTCCTGAATTGGTTTTGCTATTTAAATGATTACGTTTATAAACATATATCATATATACATAGTCACACACACCCAGATATCCACGGAGGCAGTCTTGTGAAATTAAACAATGGTTTTTTTTCTTAAGAGTTGCAGCTCAATTTATTCTGCTTGAGGGGAAGCTAAGTGTTCTGAGAAATGAGTTCATTAGTTTGATGCCATTTAATTCCTTTATTTTAAAATGAGAAATAAATATCTTAAAATAAACCTAGGAAACAAGCACAGAAAACTATCTCCAGATATGAAAAAAGTAACAGAAAATAATTTCAAAGGTCAGAACACTTCAAGAGTATAATTTTCAAGAGAAAATGACAGAGACAAGTGGAAAATAAAAATCATTAGGTCCTCCCTTCTCACATTCAGCACCCTAAAATTTCCTAGGAAGCTCCATTCCAATGAGAATAAAGAAAGAGAGTACAGTGTTTGGCAAGGAGAAAAAAATACATTGTATCAGGAGCCTCTCCTTTCTTCACTCTGTGATAAACCCCTTTTCCAAGGTTTTCCATCATATCATCTCGTGAGTCAGCCTCTAGAGCACAAATGAAGAGAAGCAGCTGTATTAGTGCTGTCACCCTGAAAGGTGAATGGGCTGCCATTTCCAATATTGTTGCCACTAACTTATGAGGCTGAGTGCCAAGATCCACAGGCATAGTCATTCAATGATAGTATTATATACTGCCATGGAGAGACTCATAATAATGGCACGGGGTAATCTCTTCAAGATTAGGTTTCTGTCAAGACCATAATTCTTACAAAATTGGCCTGAAGAAATATAGTCCATTAAGTTCTAGATAAAGTAATAATTAATTATAGTCAATAGAGTATATAGAAAAGTGACAGCATTATTGCTGAATACACACAAAAAAGGAACTTGTTTAATTAGGTGACAGTAGAGGAAGTCATGCTTGGAATTTTAATGAGAACCATGATTAGAAACTTTTGGCCTTTGGCCAAACCAGGTAAGGTCAAACTTCAAGAGTAATTTTTACAGATGAATGAAGAATTCAGTACAAGAAATTGAAAGGGGAAAAATGCCTCTTGTACAAGTATTTCCAAATGAAGTAGGCTGTATTCTTCCTTGTTTCTTCATTTTTCCTTCTTCCTTTACTTGGGATCAGTGGCATTAAAGGCCTCTCAATGATTGCATCTTCTCTGTAAGTGCTGGACGATCTGGGAATTATGTCTGGTGCTGGATTTCCTGATCATTTCACCAGACAGTATAGCAGTGTAAATACCTTAAGTAATGCTGCAATGAGCAATACTCCCCCCACCCCCACCTCCATCAATGGCTTAATATAACAATTCTTTTTTTCTTATTAGCACAAGTCTGTGGATTTGGGTGATGCTCCAAGCAAGCTATCTTCCATATCAGTGATCCAGGCTATTTCATTTTTTCAGCTCCACCAATTTATACAAGGCCAAGTGGGCACTGCCATTTAAAAGTGACACATGCCATGTATGCTTATATTTCTTGATGACTCACATGTCCACGCCTAATATATTGGAGGAGGGTAAGGACAACATTGCTTTGTATCTGGAGGTAGAGATGAAAACTGGGTATTAGGAAACAGTTTTAGTGTTTACAGTAGGCATTTACTGGATAGTGTTAGTAATATTGTTATAAAAGAGATGACTGTTTTTCACACTGGCCATTTAAATCATCTTCCTTGAAAAAGAACATGAACCCAAGATTCTTCCTTTATTTCCACAAATGCTATTTAGGGTAGATAGGAACACTGACTTCCCACAGAGTATGTAATAAAAAGCACTTAATTTTGAAAGTTTAAATGAGAAAATATTCAAAGTAAAATTACAAAGAGTCACTACAGACACTGTCCTGTATTTTGCTTATAGAAAAGTAAATAGAGGGCTATTATCATTTATAGAAGTAATTAAAATGAGTAAGTCCACCATTGTTCTATTATATACTGTATCATCATTATAGACAACACAAAAACTCTTAGCAGCTTAATACAACAAAAGTTTATTTCTAAGATATGCAGTTTGGAAAAACCTAAAGGTATGTAGTTTGGGAGAAAAAAGAACTAACAAGAGATTTGTAAAAACATAAGTTTATTATATGGATTGAATTGTGTCTCCAAGTTTTATGTATTAGAAGCTTGATCCCCATTGTGATTGTTAAGAGGGTGAGAAATCCTATTATGGTAATTAAAAGGTGGAGCCTTGAAGAGGTTATTAGATTGTGAAGACCCTGCCATGGTGAATGGTTTAATGGTGGCCATCAGCATGGTTCTGAGGGCTTTAAAAGGAGAACATGTGAGAGTCTCTCTGTCTCTGCTCTGCAATTTTTGCAATGTGATACCCTGCATTGCTGAAATCACCACCAAACAAGGCCTTCACCAGATGTGTTCTCTGCACTTCGGACTTCCTAGCCCCTGAAACTGTAAGAAATAAATTTTGTTTTTTTATAAATTACCCAGTTCCAGGTATTTTTGTTATAAGTAACAGAAATGGACTAATACAGTCTATACACTTAATTCTTCCCTTTTTCATTCTATTTACTGATCATAAACAGTTTTTATGCTCCTTGGCAAAAATAGTTTGCAAATCCAGCTTCTTGATGTCAAAACTTAGGCATTGTCTATTCATTTTAGGATTACTTATTTGTATAGTCAACAAATTTTAAACCTTTATTTGACAATTGACATTTTTATTTACGTTTTGTTTCCTTTTAATAAACATTAGTTTTTAAACAGTAGTCATTGCAACATGAATAGAAGTACTTATAGTCTGGGAAAATGGATATGATGTAGATATTGACTTTTATTGCAGTGAACATAGAAATTTATTGACCTGGAAGATAAGGTCAATATTCGCCTTGAGAGACAATAAATCTAGATGTTCAACAAAATATAAAGTCAATATTTGTTTTAATACCTGTGTTTTGAAAACCTGTCCAAAATCTCTGGAAATTTCTCTACAGTCGAATTTCTTGATCTTTGAAAAGTCTGTTCAGTTCTCCATAGACCTTGAAACAAAGTTTGAAGATATGCCAAAAATCAATACCAGTGAAGACTTCAGAAGTAGATTGGCATGAATTTTGTAACAATCTCTTTTGCAAAAAAAGTGACATTCTTTGAAATGTGTAAACTTTAAAAAGCAGACTCACTAAAGTGTGTAATTTGTTTAGTTTAACACCATTGCACTAAAGTACATTTTAACAGCTATAATGCATACACCCAGAACTAGAGCTCTCAAATGCGTAAATAAAATGTGGCTGCTTCTAGATTCTTATTTCTGTCTTCTTTTGTCTCTTTAGATTTCTAGGGCATTTCTTTGTGAATATATCACCAGCTTTTTAAGTATAATGCTTATGATGTTATTACGTTGCTTTTTCCCTTAGGCACAGTTATTTCATTAGTGCAGCCACGTGATTGATTAGAGTGAATCTATGTCCATTAAGAGATCCATGTTATATGTGGACTGCATAGTGTTAATTTCAGAAGCAACGTTTCCAGAAAGGACTTGCAATCATCTAAACAAAACTGAGTATCTTCTACCAAATGGCACTTACTCTCAACTTTCTGTCCTTGGCTTATCTACCTTCTAAATCACCCAAGCTAATCATTTCACAATTCATTGACATTTTTCTGTCCTAATCTTCTACTTATAATTCACAATGAATGTCTGAGTCTATACACTTAACTTTATCCTCACCCTCTGTCATTGAAATAACCAATGACTTATTTTAATAGGAAAAAAAAATTTCCAGAACTGAAAACCAGCATTAGAAACTAAACTAGACAGGGAACCATAAAATAACAGGGACTGAAGATAAAGATAGGCCATGGACAATTAATATGAGCAAATGTTGATCTTACAAATAGTTTTGAAATGTGCACTGCTAACATAGCCCATAAAGAATGAAGTTCCCGTGAGAGCAGCACTCTTAGTCTACACTTGTCATTAAGGACATACTGAGTAGGGTGAAGACATTACTCCAAAAGGCTTTCGAAATGGGTAGATATGCTGGTTCAGAAAAGTCTATCCCAGCCAGCTTTTGGAAAAATTATTTAGCATAGCAGCTAAGCTCTGATTCCTAGTACTTGCCATGGCAACTGGACCTGTAATCTTGCAGATTAAGTTTCTAGAAAACAAAACTAAAAACCTTACCTGAGTGTCACTGAACACAAACATTATCTGAAACAACAACCTTGACACCCTAAACTGGATGTATGTTGCTCACCCTCTACTTACAGCAAACAGAAAAATTTCCATTCATATGAGATCCAAAATATGGAAGCCACTTGTCTAATACATATATTACATATAAATATATCTTCTTACCTAATCCATTGACCTTTTTAAAACCTAGCTCGTTTGGTAGTTTACAACATGCTAAATATTTAATTGTTTAATGAATGCATATTCCTGGAGAGTATTCACTCATCCATCCATTATTCCCAAGTTAAAAAACATGTATTTATTGCCTAATGTGAGTCATTATTATTCTCTGGGTTTATTATGATAAATTTGATTGATAGACCCTCCCTCATGAAACTTATGTAGAGAAAGACATTAATAAAGCAATCACACAAAGAAATATCTGTTCACAAAATGTAGCAAAATTAAGTGATGAAGAAAATGCATAAGGGACGTTAGAGCTTATAACAAGGGAAACTAACGTGGGCTTAACCAGAAAAGTGATATTGTAACCGACATTTGAAAAATTATTATAACTTATGTAGACAAAAGAATTGATCTAAGAAGGTATTCCAAAAAGAAACAATAAATGATTTAAGACTGAGAGGTAGTTAGGAGCACAGCTAATTAGAGGGACCAAAACAAGGGCCCTTGGCTGGACAAAGTGAATGATGAAAGGTTGATTTGAGATGAAGGTAAAGAAGCAGACAGGAAGAAAATCATTCCTCCATGATTTCCTTGTAGCTCATGTCACAGTTTTCTTATCTTAAGATCAAGCATTATTGTTTGGAAAGGAACATGATCAATTTTGCATTTTAAAAGTTTGCTCTGTAGAAAGTGGATTATAGGGAAGCAAGAGTGGTTATGGAGACTTCAATAGCAGGCTGATGCCCTAGTCTACGCAAGACATTATAATGAATGGTGTTAAGATGGTGATAATGGAGATGAAGAAAAGTTGATGGGTTGGAGAATATTTAGGAAATAAAGTTGATTTCATTTGTGGATGATTGGAATGCAAGGTGAAGGAGAGGGATATGTCATAGGATGACTCCTTAGTTTTTGGCCTGAAGAGATGGTGGGCTAATTTAGCAGAAATGAGAAAGAGTACAATCTTGTATATTTGGAGTCTGGGATTCCTTTGAGACATTCAGACGTTGGTGAAAGATTAATAGATGGGTTAGTACTTAGGTAGCAGTTTCAGGCTAGGGATAAATACGTGTGGATTAGAACAAACAGAAAGGACAAGCAGAGTGGGGAGAAGAAGCTAAGATGAAATCTTGAAAAATTTAAATGTTCAAAGGTTGAGTTGAGGAAGATAAACTGGTTAAAAGAATGGAAGAGTGGATCAAAAAGTGGAGGACAACTTCCCGTTGTATTTAGCAACATGGAGGTCACTGGTAAACTTAGAGTGATTCACTTTGATGACATACTGGCAGAGGAGGCGTTGGAAGAGTAAACAGAATATAAAAAAGTGGAAACAAAGAACATGAATAACTCTGAGGAATTCAGGGATGTACCTGTTGGAGAGAAGGGAGCACGTGCATGTTGTAGATGCTCAATAAATACTAGTCAAATAAGAAAATGAGCAACTACACTTACTTACATAATTTTCTTTAAATAAGTGACATAATGTTGGGAGAAGGAACTGACATTGAATTCTTGCTATTTATTAGGCCTTTCATTTAATCATCTTATGAGATGGGTGATATTGTTCTAACTTTTTATATGAGAAAACTGAGATTCAGAGAGGTGCAGTTACCAGTTAGTTGTTCACAGAGCTGAGAAGTGGTAGAATGGGAATGTGAACCAAGTTTGTCTTCAGAGTCTGTTCTCTCCTAGAATGTCAACTTATTTGACCACAAAAATCTATTTTCTATAGCTGCAGGAAGTCCTAGGAATACAAGTGTATATTCCTTGGAGCAAACATTCTCTGGCATAATAACCTATATATGGAGGTCCATTTTGGATCAGAGATTCTCAGCCCTGGCTGAATATTCATTCACCTGGGATGCTTTTCAAAAAGATGGATGCCTGAGCCGTACCCTGGAAATGTCAGAGTGAGAACTGGAAATTGGTATTTTAAAAAATGCCCCAGTTTACTCTCACATACTATTAGAATTGGGGGAAGGGGGACTGCTTTAGCTTGTTACCAGGTTGATAATTAATAAAACCCTAAAGCTTAAATTGTAAACAAGTTTATTGTGATGAGACCTTACTAGTTTCAACTTTGAATAGGTATATTTCCTTGGGAAGTAGTGGAACACACATGAGCTGGACAGACAGGTGAATGCCTCAGGCAGTGACTCCTAACTATCAGGATGACACCAAAGGCTGCATCAATCTTGGTGCTTACCCTACGGTTCATCTTGATACAGTAGGAGCATGTCTTCTCACGTTTTTGATATGATGTCTTCAAGAACCTGCTGATAGAAGTGCTCTTTTTACCTGATGCTAAGAGGAAAGATCCAGTCTTGACAGAAATGTAGGCTGCTGAGGTGAGCACCTTTTCTTCTGTTAGTATATGTGGACTCCTAGAGGAGCAATATTGTGAGCATCCCCTCTGGATAGAGATTATTCTTCTGATTGCCTCTGAGGGATGGTGGAAGTTGGCAATAAAATACTTTTGTGGTGTTTAACCTGAAAGTTTGTGTATTTGTATGTTCCTCACTGTGAGACAAAAGTAGAAGCGACCTAAAATAAACCCTAATATCAAAGCAGAAAATATTTTTAACCTTAGTTCAGAATTGATTTACCATGAAGGGAGAATTCTCACAGGGTTATGTAGGCGAAATGAAAGGTTTTCCATTTTCAGTTGCCACTCTTTGTTACACCGCTGTGCACTGCAGAGGCTGCTTTGGGACTAGAAGCTACAAAGTTTTAACTTTTCAAAAGATGAAACACATCTGACATCATAGCACATCAACCGCTGTTAAAAATGGTAACTTAAATTAATTGTCATCATTCTTTCTTACAATTTCAGTAGGTTTGAGTTGTAACCCATGGTGAGCTTGGTGAGAGAATGGAACACACGTAATTCACTTTTAATAAAACACAGCTATCTTTGATTTTCTTCTTCCTTATCATTAGGATTCTAATACACTGTGCATGTATCTTTCGAAGTAGCTGCTGTTCTATTATTGAGAATTCTTTCTTTTCTCAGAGACCTACCAAGACGTGCTCATTTTTTTTCTCATTATATATCAATTTCTATTTATTTTAAATAATGGACTAATGAATCCTGTATTTAGGAGGTCAGAAATTTCAGAAAAGCCTCTTTTTTTCTACATGTATATTTAATTTTTCCCCATATAAACCTTAAATTTCCAGCCCTATCACTGAACTTTGGAAGGATTTAATGAATGTGAAAAAATAGTAGCATTATACCTTAAAATTATTTACTTTTGGCAGCCAGTCCTCTGCCATGATGCTTATTTTCTTGACCATAACTGCTAGTGTCACTATGGCTGTTCCACAGACCATCTTTTTTCTTGTGTCTTAAATGAGTGGATTATTTTCCCTACTCAGTCAACCTCAGAATCCTGTCATCTAAGAAGTTAAAAGGTTTTTAACTTCCCAGGAGTAGGCAGATTTTTAAATTGAAATCTTTCCATTGTAGTTTTAATTTGCATTTCCCTGATTAGTGATGTTGAGCATTTTTTTATGTGTTTGTTGGCATTTGCATACCTTCTTTTGAGAAATGTCTCTTTGGGTCCTTTGCCCATTTTTTTTCCTCAAGTCATTTAAGTTCCTTAACATTTGGAATATTAGCTCCTTGTCTGATGTGTGCTTGGCAAACATTTTCTCCCATTCTGTAGGTTGTCTCTTCACTTTGTTGACAGTGTCGTTTGCTGTGCAGAAGCTTTTTAGTTTAATGTAATCCTATTTTTTTTCTTTAGTAGCCTGTGCTTTTGTAGTCTTGCTCAAAAAACTATCATCCACTCCCCATTTCATGTAGTGTTTCCACTATGTTTTCTTCCAGTAGTTTCATAGTTTTGGGTCATAAATTTAGATCTCATCCATTTTGAGTTGATTTTTGTGTATGGTGAGAGATAGGGGTTTAGTTTCAGTCTTCCAGTACCATTTTACCCTATCAGTAGTTCAAACAGCTTTCATCAATTCATCATAATTTGAAAGTCTTAATTCTAGTGTCTTTACCTTCCCTCTGAAAGTATCCTTCATTATTTCTTTCGTACATTCTGCAATTCTCCAGTAAATAACGATCTCTTTTCCTGTGTAGATTTCTTAGAATTATTGAAGTTGGAATGTATGTTGTGTTTCATTGTTAACTCTGGCTGTAATTATTACTACATTCAAGTCTCTATGCCTTTATAGGAAAGAATGAAATATAGGAAATGCTTTCAAGGGGCTAATTGGTTTTAAAAATATAAATTGAAAAATTAAGTAATTCACAATTTATGTTAATTTTCACTTTCTGTTTTTCCAGGGACATCTCAGCTAATTTCAAAGAATTTATATCATACAGACTGCATTCTCTGGTTCCAATGAATATAAATTATAAATCAACATTAAAATGTTAAAACTCATATGTTTAAGAATTTATTAAAGTACTCCTAAATAACTCACGGGATGATGAGTTCTATGGTCTGAATGTTTGTGTCTCCCAAAATTCATATATTGAAATCCTAACTCCTAAGTTTATGACGTTATGAGGGTGGCCCCTTGGAAGGCAACTAGGTCAGGAGGGCTCCATTCATACTTATTAGTGCCCTTATAAAAGAGACCCAAGTGAGACCCTAGCCCCTTCCACCATGTGAGGACACAGCAAGAAAGAAGAGCTGTCTATGAACCATAACGTTGGTCTTCACCAACACTGAATTTGCGAGCAGGCTGATCTTAGACTTCCCAGCCTTCGAATCTGAGAAATAAAATTTTGTTATTTATATGGTACCTGGTTTTGGGTATTTGTTTTAATATTCAAAATGGACTAAGATAATGAGGAAATCAATATGAACATTAAAATATTTAGTAATAAAAAATAAAAAATTTTTACTTAATAAAACTTATAGACACCTAGCTAAAGTATCAATTAAAGGAAAAAGTATTCCTTAAATTCATTTATGAAATGCAATATTAGTGAACAATAAATGAGATACACATCCACTTTAAGAAGATAGGAAAAGGAAAACTAAAAGAAGTGTAGGCAAAGAAATGGTGAAAAAAGATAATATTAAAATATGCATAGGAAAAACTAAACCAAAATGTATTATTTGAAAATATTAAAAGTTTTGACAAGGTTGCCCAAAACATTTAGAAGGTGCAGATTTTTAAAATAATAGGAATGAAAAGGAGGACAAAACTATAGATAAATATGTTAGAACAACTTTCTGCAAATAAATAGACAACATGTCTATTTCTAGAAAAATGTATGAATGCAAGAAGTGAAAAACTAAGTAAAACAATAATTATTAAGGAAATAAATTCTTAGAGGAAAATAATCTTGTGAAAAGATACCAGGCTCAATTTATGTATGGGAAACTACTTTTTTCTCAGCTTACTTTTTAATGTATTTATTACATTTATGGTAAAAATAATCATTTAATAAAATTGGCATTTTTTGCACAGTTCTATGAATTTTAATGCATATATAGATTTAAATAACCACACTACAACAGGATACAGAACAGTTTCTTTACCCATAAAAACTCCCATGTGCTATCCCTCCATTACCACAGTTTTGTATTTTTGAGAATGTCATATAAATGAAATCATATACATATAATCTTTTGAAATCAATTTCTTCACTAAACGTAACATTCTTGAGGCTTATCCAAGTTGCTGCATGATTCAATAGTTGATTTATTTTCATTGCTTAGAAGAGAATTCCATGTATGAATGTCGCTCAATTTGGTTATCCATTTACCCTTTGAAATATATTTGGTCGTTTTGAACAAAGTTGCTTTAAGCTTTCATGTTCAGATTTTTGTATGAACACGTTTTCATTTTTCTAGAGTAAATACCCAGTAGTGGGTAGATAAATAACCAGTCATATGGTAAATGTATGTTTAACAATTAGCAATGCCAAACTTTTTCAGAGTGGCTGTATAATTTTTCATATTCACCAGGAATGCATCAGAGTTTCAGTTGCTCCATAACCTGTCAGCACTTGATATTGTTAGTTTTTTTTTAGCTATTTTAATTGGTATGTAATACTATCTCATAGTGGTTTTATTTATTTTTTCTTAATGGGTAATATTATGGATTGGATTGTGTCTCCCCAAACTTAATCCCTACTGTAACAGTGTTAAGAGAATGGAAAATGCTATTAGAATAGTTGAAAGGTGGCACCTTGAAGAGGTGATTGGACTGTGAGGACTATACCCTCATGAATGGATTGATCCGTTGGAATGATGGGTGTGGTTCTGAGGGATTTAAAAGGATAAAGAGTGCTGAGTTAGCTCCCTTTGCTATGCCATTCTCACCATGTGACACCCTGCATTGCTGTAGAGTCACCTGATTAGATGTCTTCCCTGCCCTATGGACTTCCCAGCCTCTGAAACTATAAGCAATAAATATTGTTTATCTACAAATTACCCAGTTTCAGGTATTTTTGTTATAAGCAACAGAAACAGACTAATACAGGTGAAATTGTTAGATGTATTTTCCTGACTATATTTGCCATCAGTATATCTTCTTTTGTGAAATGGCTGATTAAGCTTTTCCCCCATATATGAGATTACTTCAAATAAGTTTGTGGAAATATTTGTATTATCTTTAAATTCTTTTTTTCTATGAATTTTTTGAAGTACCCTCATTTTAAATGGATTGTTTTCTTACTGTTGAATGTATAGTGGCCTATATACATTTTGAATACAAGTCCTTGTCAGACTGATTATATACTGGTTTCTCTGAGACTGCAGAGTGTCTTTTTATTCTCTTAACACTGTCTTTTGTGGAGCCAAGGTTTTTAATTTTGATTAAGTCTAATTTATTATTATGTTTTATCGATGGTGCTTTTGGTGTCATGTTTACTAACTTTTGCTTAACCTTAGTTCTTCAGTATTTTTCTTGTGTTTTTTCCTAAAAGTTTTATAGTTTTTATAGTTACATAAACTACAATTATATTTGTGTTAAATTTTTGCATAAGTTTTATATAAGGTCAGTGTTTTAGGTTAGGCTTCATTTTTTTTTTTTCATATGGACATTGTATAGTTCCAACATCATTTGTTGAAAAGTCTGTCCTTTATCTATTGAGTTGCTTTTGTACCCTTATGAAAAATTAGTATTTTTTCTTCCTTCCTTCCTTCCTTCCTTTTTTCCTTCCTTCTTCCCTCCAGTTTACTGAGGTATAATTGACAAGTAAACATTTTACATATTTAAGGTATATAACATAATGTTTTTAATATAAATGTACATTGTAAAATGATTACCACAATCAAGCTAATTAAAATATCCATCTCCCCACAAAGTTACCTTTGTGTGAGAGTGTGTGTGTGTGTGTGTATGTGTGTGTTATGGGAACAGTTAAGATCTACTCTCTTAGCAAATTTGAAGTGTAAAAACCAGTATTATTAACTATAGTCACTGTGCTGTACATTAGATCTGCAGAATTTATTCATCCTGTATAACTGAAACATTTTACACTTTGACAAATATCTCTCCATTTCCCACCCCACCAATGGCTGGCAAGTATCATTCTACTCTCTGCTTCTATGAATTTGACTTTTTTATATTCAACATGTAAGTGAGAATGTGCAGTATTTTTCTTTCTGTGTCTGGCTTATTTCACTCAGCAGAATGTCCTCCAGTTTCATCCATGTTGTTGTAAATGACAGAATTTCCTTCTTTATTAAGGCTAAACAATATTACATTGTATCTATAAATCTCTTTATCCATTTATGTTAAAGGATACTTATTTTCACTCTATATCTTGGGTATTGTGAATAAAGCTGCAATGGCTATGGGGGTGCAGATATCTTTTTGACATGTTAATTTCATTTCCCTTGGATATATACCCAGAAGTGATATTGCTGAATTACATGGTCTTTTTTATTTTTAATTTTTTGAGGAAACTTTATACTGTTTTCCCTAATGTCTATACTGATTTACATTCCCATCAACAGTGTACAAAGTTTCCCTCTTCTTCACATCCTTGCCAACACTTCATCAACTTTTGTCTTTTTGATAATAGCCATTATACCAGGTGTGAGTTGATATCTCATTTGGTTTTAAATTACAATTTCCTGAACATTATAATGTTGAGCGTTTTTTCATATGTCTACTAGCCATTAGTATTTTTTGAGAAATGTCTATTCAGGTCTCTTGCCAATTTTTGAATCAAGTTATTTGTTTTATTGCTTTTTGGTTGTTTGAATTCCTTGTACATTTTGGATATTAAGACTTTAATCAATTTTGAAATTTTTTGTATGGTGTGAGATAGGATCTACTTTCCTTATTCTGCATGTGGAAATCTAGTTTTCTCAGGAGTATTTATTGAAAAGATTGTCCTTTCCCCATTGTGTATTCTTGGAAACATTGAAAAAGATCAATTAACTCTGTGTAGTGGATTGAATTATGTCCCCTCAAAACTCCCTGAAGCTTGAATTGTGTTCCCCAAGTTTTATGTATTAGAAACTTAGCCCTGACGGTGACTGTTAAGAGGGTGTGAAATCCTATTATGGTAATTGAAAGGTGGAGCCTTGAAAAGGTGATTGGATTGTAGGACCATGCAGTAGTGAATGGATTAATAATGGTGGTCAGGGGCATGGTTCTGAGGGCTTTAAAAGAAGAGAAAAGTCTGTTTTTGTCTCTCTCTGCTTTCACCATCTTACAATGTGAGACCCCTGGGTCACTGTAACCACCACCAGATGGACTTTGACTTCCCAGCCTCAGAAACTGTAAGCAATAAATGTTGTTTTTCTTTATAGATCACCCAGTTTCAGGTATTTTGTATTAAGCAACAAAAACAGACTAATACACTCTAGATGTGCGAATTTATTTCTTGGCTCTCTATTCTTTTCTATTGGCTTATGTGTCTGTTTTTATGCCAGTACCATACTATTTTGATTACTATAACTTTCTATTTTATTTTAAAATCAGTTAGTGTGATGCCTTCAGCTTTGTTCCTTCTCTATTAACATTTAGTGTTCTTTGGTCTTCATAAATCTGGATGTTCATTTTCCTTTCCATATTTGGGAAGTTTTCTGTCAGTATTTCTTTAAATAAGCTTTCTGACCTTTTCTCTCTCTCTGCTCCTTTTGGGATATCCATAATGTATATACTGATTCATTTGCCACTGTTCCCAATTCCTGTAATCTCTCTGTATTCTTTTTTTTTTCTTTTTTTCCCTCTGACTGAATCATTTTAAATGGCCTGTCTTTGAGCTTGCTTATTTTTTCTTCTCCTTCACTGAATCTGTGATTAAAGCCCTCTATTAAATTTTTTTAGTTCAGTCATTGTGTTCTTCATCTCCAGAAGTTTTTTCTTTCTTTTTTTACTTTTTACGGTTTCTGTCTCATATTTAAAATTCTCATTTTGTTCATGTATTGTTTTCCTGAATTTCTTTTGTTGTCTGTCTCTGTTTTTCTATGGTTCACTGAGTTTCCTCAAGACATAGTTTTATTTTGAATTCTTTGTCAGGCAGTTTGTAGATCTCCATTTCTTAAGGGTTGGTTGCTGGTGCTGTATTTTGCTCCTTTGGTGGTGTCATGTGTACTTTTTTGAGTGTGATCCTTGTGGCCCTGTGTCGGTGTCTGTGCATTTGAATAAGTAAGCACTGCTTTCAGTATTTACAGATTGGCTTCAGCAGGAAAAGTTTATTAGTCAGCCTGTCCAGAGTGTCTGTATTCTAGCTGGTAAGGTTCATGAGTGAACTTGCTGTTGGAGTCCTTACATGGTCTGTTCTGGTTCCAGGGTCAGTGGGTAAGCAGGCCTGGCACTTAGGTCCATAGGGGCTAGCCTGATGCCTAGATCTGCATAGGTGGACCTATAGACTGTGTCCACTTGCTTAGACTTGAAGCCTGAGTCTTTGTGAGCTGACCTAGAGCCTAGGTTCAGGTGGCAGCCTGTGGCTGCTGGAACTTGGAACTTCTAGAGCCTGGGGCCAGCCTGTAGCTGTGGATGCTGCTTTGTGTCTGCGACCACAGATGCCAGTCTGGTGCTTAGGTTGGCCTATTGCCTAGGTCTGCAGGGATGACCCAGTGCCTGGAGCCATGAGGGCCACCTTGGTGCTGTGGTGGGCTGCAAGTTTGGGTACATGGGGGCATGCCTGGAGCCTTGGTTTACAGGAGCCATCTGACAGCATGGGGGACACCCTGAATTTGGGCTTGGAAAAGAGTCTGGGTCTGTAGGTCCAAGCCTGGGGACCCAGGGGTCACCTGGTACTGTGGGGGCTGGTCTGGCTCTGCAGTAGACCTGAAGCCTGGGTCTTCAGGGTCAGGCCTGGAACCTTTGTCCACAACCTGGCACTGGTGTGGGTCTGGAGCCTGAGCCCATGGTGGTTGGCCTGGCACTGGGTGACCCTGGAACCATAGATCTCAGCCTGGTGCTGGGATTCACTAGGGTCAGCTTGGTGATGGGGCCTCTGGTGATGTCAGGTGTTCACTTTACTCTCCTTCCATGTAGAAGTTGTCTCTCTTTGTGCTGCACTGTGTGAGATTGAAGGAGGATGATGAAAGGTAATATGAAACTTCTCTTCCTACCCTCTTCAATGCATCTTTTCTTCCTTATTTGTTTCACCCATGGGCTATAAGCTCTCACCTGTACTTATTAGCTCTTGTGAAGGTATTTTTGTATGTAAATGGTTGTTCAAGTCTATGTTTCTGCAAGGGGATGAGTGCTGAAACTCCCTTTTCATCATCTTGCTGATGTCGCTCCAAATTAACCATGTTTATATGTATCTATTTTTGAACTCTCTCTTCTATTGATCTATGTGCCTTTGCCAACACCACACTGTATTAATTACTTTAAGAATAAATACAACTCCAAATTTATAAGAAATATTTATAATTAAATAAAAATTTATGGAAAAATTACAATTATTTGTAAGGGTTATAAATAGTGGAAAAATAGTTTAATATAAAGGAATATTAATTTTAACACAACTTATCTATTAAAAATTGCAATTCTAGTAAGCATTTTTTATGAACTGATCATGAAATTAATATAAAATAGGAAAATATATAAAATAGCAATTAATCATAAGGGTATGTCACATTAGATATTAATACTTAAAAAAGTATGGTAAATTTGATGTAGTGATATTGGCAAAGGAATAGACAATTGTACCAGTGGAACAGAATAGATACCCTAAAATGTACCATTACAAAAAGAAGATGAAAGGATTGATTAATTAATACACTTTCTAGGACAACTGACTACACATCTGGTAAAAAAAAAATTAGATTCCTATTTCACAGTGTTTCTAAAAATAGGCAACATTTTTGAGGTTTAAATGTGAAAGCAAACATTAAACTTTTATTGGAAAGCAATGACGTAAACTTCAAATTCAAGCCACAAATTGTAAAAATTGCCGTTTGCATTTTAGCCATCAGGAAATGCAAACTTATCTGATATCTGAAAATATGACAATCCCATAAAAATCCATAAGAAAAAGCAAAAACTTATAAAAATGAACAAAACAAATATAATCATAATTGTGAAATTTAATAGTATTAAAATAATAATACATCAAAATAAAATTAATGATACCTAGATATCATTTTATACACATAAAGTTGGTAAAACTTTAAGAGTCTGATTGCCAAGTAAGGATGCGGAGAAATGGAAATTCTCATAGTGCTATAAATGTTACAGTCACTTTTCAGAGGAAGTCAGCAATTTCTGACAAAGTTGAAGTTTGGCATTATACTCTGACCCAGCAATTTCATTCATAAGTAAATATCCTAGAAAAATTCTGGTATATCACAAAAACAGAAATATGTCAGAAGATTCTTACTTTTTCATCATTTTGAGTTGGAAACAACCTACATGCCCATCAACAGAGAATGCATAAATACATTGTGGATTATATTCAATGAAACACTACACAGAAGTTTAGAATATAGGAATTATAGAAGCACATATCAATAAGGATAAATATCCACATGTTTTGAAGAAAAATGCAGATTGCAGAATATGTGCAGTATTATTTATATACAGTTTAAAAACTGGAAAGCAAAACCACGTATAGTTTATGGGTACATGTACATGTGTAGAAAGATCAAATTATCCTACCCCAGGAAGCATGTGCCCTGATTTTAGGAATAGTTATCTCCTATAGGAAAGAATGTAAGGAAAGATATGTGGGAAGGAGTAAGAAGATAGGCTCAGATTTTCTAGTAACATCTTATTTACATAAAATATGTTGGAAAATATAGTGAGATGCTAAATATTTTAAATCTGGGTGATGGGCACAAGAGTAAACATTATGTTAATCTTTGCATCTTTCTTTTTTCTTTTTCTTTTTTTGGTGTCTGATCAGTATGGGGATCCAAACCCTTGACCTTGATGGCAACTTTCTGTATGGTTAAATTAATTCATAATATAAATTTAGGCCTATACTCTAAAAGAAAAGGATTTTGATTTAAGACATGGCAAAATTTTCTAGCAAATGTGAGATTATGTTATATCTTTCATTTATTTCAGTTATCTTAAGTGGAACATTAAGCTTGAAACTAAGAAAATATTTATAAAGGAATTAAAAAAATTCAACCTACAATAGTTGAGAAAAAAGTCTCTATTATAAATGTGACTTTTAGCTTTTGGGAATGTTTCATCTATAATCCTATTTTCTTTACTGATTGTGTGATAAGCAAGATAATAAAATGAAATCTTCAGTGACTAAGCATATAGAAGTGGGGTTATGTGCACATAACATAACATCTATTTTGATGGCTGTGATGTATAATAGACACTATTTATTATGTAAATTATTTATCTTTCTGTTTAATTCCTTCTATTTTTTTTGTATTTTTTGGATAGTGTCTCTCCACACTGAGACTTTCTTTTCTCTTCATACTTTCTTGTAATATTGTCATTTTAAAAATACGTAGGAACTAAACTTCTTCCAGTTTTCTAACATTTTACTGTTTCTTTTTTTCCCATTTATTTTTTTATTATGAATATTCATACATACAAATTACCAGAAATTGCTTTTGTATCCCACGTACTGTTTCTTTTTTTTAACAAGACTTGTTTATGACAATACAATTTTTGGTGCTAAATCTATGTCATACACATCCAAACATTGTATAAAATTTAGTAAGATTTCATGGTGCTCTTAGGATATATATGTTTTGTTTCCTCCTAAATGACATACAAGATTGCATTAATATGCCATAAAACAATAACACTGCATATATTTTAAGGTGTTTGGAAAGAAAAATGAGAGGGCATGTTAAGAACAAAAGGCACAAGTCTTATAGGAGGGAAATTTGTAGAAAGTATTAGCAAAACAGGGTATAACCTCAATTATTATGAAACAATTTTCTATTAACATTTTCAATTAATTAAAACAGCACAGAGTGAAAATGAATATTTCATGTATAAATGTTACTTTTATGTTTTTAATATGGGGAAAAGAATAATGGCTCTGTCAAGTTTACTATATACTAGGCACTGTACTTTATATGTACTAATGTTTACTTATTTAATTCTCTCTAAAACTCTATTATTTAGGTATTATTCTTCTTCTTCCTATTTTACAGTTCAGGAAGTGAAGGTCTAGTTAACCTGATTAATTTTACAAAGGTTGAAGAGCTAGAAAGTGATAGAAATGGGAATTAGACTGGCAGTTTGTTTAGGAGCCCACATGTTTAACCAGTATATTAAGGAAGAAAGGTAAGCAGTTATATCTTAGTTACCCTAAGTTGACTTATCGTCATTGAATTTTCTCTTGCACATTGCAAAATAGAAACACCCCACTTGATCAACATTTCAAATTTGAGACTTTATCTCCCAGCTTCCTGAAATATTGCTTTTGTATGTATTTAGTCAGCTCTCATATTTCAACTTTCAACTACAAATATTTGATTTTCACAGGAGGTCCGCAATAGCTACTTAATCACTAGTAAATTGTAATCCTACATGAAATCCTACATGTGGTTCTTGGTTCTGATATGAAGGTACTTCAAAAAGTTCATGGAAAATAGAATTAAAAGATAATACAAATCTTTCCAAAAACTTTTGAAATATTTGAAATGCAAATATTCAACTTAGTTAACTTTGTTTCAGAGTGTTGGGAAGGATTAATAAACACTATTTGCTAAAAATGGATTCAACAAAGGCCTGATAAAATCCTACAGATGTTTAATCTATTATAGGCACAGTTCTGCATTCCCTCCCTTCCTCAATTACCTGCAAAGAGCTGATTCATTCTCATTCTTGGCATGGCCATACATTTATAGAGTGTATTTCCTACTGTTCCTTTTTTCTACTGTTTCTCTACTAATTGCATGAAGGACTTCTATCAATTCATTTAGTTAAACATTCAGCAACTGTTTATTGAGCACCTGCTTTGTACTAGTTGCAGTTCTACAAGCTGGTGATACAAGCTGAGAATACAGTGGGGAACTAGGTAGGGTTACTGTTTAGTGTGGGAGAATGTTTTATTTCCTCCATCTCCACCCAATTCTCCAATGGAAACTAGCTCAATTAAGATATACATTTTAGGTAGTCAATCATTTAAATTCCATAACAAATTGAGGGCTTTATCTTTTTAAAAACACTTTTCTTTTCTTTTTTTTTTTTTTGAAAAGACAGAGTATTGTTTATTTATTTTTTCTTTTCTTTTCCTTTTTTTTAAAATTTTATTTTGTCGATATACATTGTGGCTGATTATTGCTCCCCATCACCGAAACCTCTCTCCCTCCTCCCTCCCCCCTCCCCCCAACAATGTCCTTTCTGTTTGCTTGTCGTATCAACTTCAAGTAATTGTGGTTGTTATATCTCCCCCCCCGTTTTTTTTTTTGTATGTATGTGTGTGTGAATTTATATATTAATTTTTAGCTCCCACCAATAAGTGAGAACATGTGGTATTTCTCTTTTTGTGCTTGACTCCTTTCACTTAATATAATTCTCTCAAGGTCCATCCATGTTGTTGCAAATGGCAGTATTTCATTCGTTTTTATAGCTGAGTAGTATTCCATTGTGTAGATGTACCACATTTTCCGTATCCACTCATCTGATGATGGACATTTGGGCGGGTTCCAACTCTTGGCTATTGTAAAGAGTGCTGCGATGAACATTGGGGAACAGGTATACCTTCGACTTGATGATTTCCATTCCTCTGGGTATATTCCCAACAGTGGGATAGCTGGGTCGTACGGTAGATCTATCTCCAATTGTTTGAGGAACCTCCATACCATTTTCCATACAGGCTGCACCATTTTGCAGTCCCACCAACAATGTATGAGAGTTCCTTTTTCTCCGCAACCTCACCAGCATTTAAAAACATTTTTCTTTTTTATGTTTTATTGATATATAATATCTTTACATATTTATGGGGTACATGTGATAATTTGATACATGTACACAATATGTAATAATCAAATCAGGGTAATTGGGATATCTATCACCCATACATTTATAATTTCTTTGTTCTTATGGAGGCTGAGAGTAGAATAGTGGTTAACAGAGGATGGGAAGGGTAGGAGGGTGGGGGCAGAAGGAGATGAAGAAAAATTGGTTAATGGGCCCCAAAATATAATTAGATAAAAGGAATGTTATAGTGTTTGAGAGCACAGTAGGGTGACTGTAGTTAATGATAATTCAATGTCTATTTCAAAATAGCTAGAAGAGGAGATTTGGAATGGGCTTTTCTTGGATGTTATAATTCTTAGAATACCTATGGAAATAGATTTCCTTAAAATAAAGCATTATAAACTTCCTGCTTGACCATTTTGATATGTGCTGCTGAAAGAGGAATACAATTTTAAAAATTGAAGGAAGAATTTATACTATTTGACTTCTAAAGACAATTTGAAGATAAGGTGACATAGACCCATTTTTCTCTGTTCCTCCCCACTAAACACAACTATAAACCCTGGTAATACCATAAGAGAAAACCAAAAGAGAATTCTTAAAAGTGGTAGGAAGAAACTGAGCTTGTTTGGGATTCCTAGGACTGGAGGTATATCAGTGGCAGGGCATCTAATATTACCCCATCCAACAGGAATATGCCACCCAGATCTGGCATTTCTTATCCCCATACTCGGAAAGAGGCAACACAGAAAAGTAAAAATAAAGAAAATATGCTCAATAAAAGAGAAAATTACACATAGACTGAAAGCAGTTTTGCAGCTTATTTATTATACAAATTATTTTAAGATATGCATATTGCATATATTATAGCCCAGAATGAATTATGGATACTTTGTTGAACAACTCTGTGTTCTCACTGCGTATTAAGGTGTAAACTGGTGTAGAAAATTTCCATTGAACCCTGGTTTATGGGAAAGTCAATGGAACAAAAAGGAAACTACTTGGAACGTTATCTTCAATTAGAGTGTAGGCTTAAGGAAGTCTCCAATTTCTCTGTCATATATATATTTTCATACTAATAAATTTTGGTGCAATAAGCTTGTGCTATATTTATTTTCAATATTCTCCTTTTAACTGGAAAAACATGCAAACTTTAAATTTCATTGTGCTTAATTTTAAGTTAAAATGTCTTAAATTTTTAAAATTTATTATTTTTACACTGTGCTTATCATATATATATTTACTGTGTACTTTGTTGATTGCTTCTACTCTTGAATGAATTTTAATGAAGCTTATGAAGTTTATTATGTCAAATTTGTCTAATGTTTAATTTTTATAAGAGATACAAGGATGCTTTAAAGGTTTTGAAAGCATTTTCTTTTGCTTTCCTAACTAACCCTTTTTGACATTCCTTACTTTTTTAATGTTTTTAATTATATTTTTCTGAAATAAATTTTCTACTGAAATTTATTAATTTCATTTTTTGGATTTAAAAACTAGAACCATGATTTCAAATTTCAGTTGAAATATTTAAAGATAACAGAGAGGTGATTCTCAGAAAAAGTTTTCGGAGCACGGGTTTTTCCCACAATTTTTGTTAGTTCCTTTCTGTGTTTGAACACCTTTATTTGGAATTCATTTTTAAAAGAATTTAATTGCTGTAGAAAAAGAGAAAATGCCAAGGGGATTTGACTGTGCTATTGTGCATCATTATTGTTAAAGTATAATTAGAACGTGGACATATTTATATTGAATTTAAGGTAAGTTCTTATTCAATTTGTTTTTTCTCTTTAGGCCCATGCACAGTTGCTGAACATGAGACGGGGCAGGGGGCAGAGAGTATAGGACTTTCTCATCCTTTTTCTTGACACTCCAGTTCCCTGCATTCCCTCTTTTAACTGGGTTAGTGATAGGTTAAAAGGGAAATTGTTCTCTGAGATTATATAACCTATAACAACTTCAGGGAGCGTTTCATAGTGCTTGAAAGATTAGAAAGCTGTTGGTTTGTTTCCTGTCTTGGAAAATGTTAACTTGTATATGTGGAAGAATCTCATATTGACCTGGCATTTGTCCCTAAATCAAATTCTATCCTGAGAGAACTTGAAAGGATAGATTAGAGGAATAAACCAAGGCAAGTGACTGTCTCTGCCTTGCTCTTCCATGGCTGGATTTTTTCTTCTTTAAGCAAGATTTTTCTGTTTTCTTTTTACAAGAGCATTCCTCAATAAACAGAGCGTGCTGAGCATAAGTTACCCTTAATGACTCAGGCTCATCATAATGAACACTGGTGAGTACACTCAACTATATTAGAAAGATGCCCTTAAGAGCTATTAAGGTGTGTAGTACTGTTTGCCCCAACTACCTAACTGCTCCCAGATGATCTAAATGTTCCGGACGGCAGCCGCTCCTCAGTACAATGTACACTAAACAGAAAACATGTTCTTGTGTAATGCAGGGAGATATGTGTTGGGCTAGATCCAAACATGGTGCTGTTGCGCTTGCCTCCATTCTTTGAAGTAAAAAAAAAATCTCCTCCCTAACTTTTACTTGCTTCATGAAGCTCTGCCATTACCATTCCAAATTTACAGGAGGGCTTAAATGACCATTGATAGGAGTAATAAGAGAACTGGATATTGAATACCAAACCCAACTGTATTTGCCGCCAGCAGGATCGCCAAAAAGAGCTCTTTAGTGCTCATACTTTAAACAGTCCTCCAAAGTAGATCTCTGCTCAATCACCTCCCACCCATCTTTACCTCAATTAGAAATTTAGTTCTAAAAATTGACATACTCTCTGAATAGTATTTATCACAAAATTCATCAGGGTTTTCTTGGTTCCACTTTATAAACGCAAACATCATATGAAGAGTAGATTAATTAAATTGCTTTTATCCTGATGTCTTCTTATGGAACTAGAGCTTTTTTTTTTCTTTTCTTTTTTTTTTTTTTAATGAATGGCAAGGGTCAGGAGAAAAGAAAGTTAATTTCAAAGGTACAAATTTTAGTGGGTGTCACGGTGGGGGACAAGCTTTCATAAGAAGGTATCATGAAGACACTGGGCACTTAGGAAGCAAGAGTAGAATCCCAGGAAGACACAGGCAAGAAAAAAAGACAAGCAAAATCTCAGTGAAGTTTTTTTTTTTCCAATTTACTTTTGGAAACAGGAAATAAAGACATACTCCAGCATATACAATTTGTTATATAAAATGTATACGTATTACAATTGAAAAAGTAGATTGTACTTGAGTGCGTTAAGGGAATTTGTTGTTTAGGGAACTCCACAATTAACTTTGTATAATTCAATAGTTTAATTTTCTTATTAAAGATATTTTCAATAGACTATCAATATAGAATTTAGAAAAATGTATGGTACTCTACGTATTTCCTGTTTTACAGACATTATACATTCTTTATTATAGTGGTAATAGCGTTCTAATGTATAAATTGATGTTATAAACTTTTCTGACTACTTTTTAATTTTTCTAATTCATCTGTGCTATTGGTTAGAAATGGATATTTTAGTATCATGTTGAACTTCAAAGACGTTAGGGAGAAAAAGCTTTAACCATTAAAACTGTGGTTAATGTCCTGGGGAAAAATAATAATAGCAACAAAAATAGATTATTGAGAACACAGTTCAACAAAATCTTACATTTATGTAATAGTTTATAGTTTAGAAGCTGACTTTACAAAGTATGTATTTTGATTTTCATTAAACCCTGAGATGTGGAAGAAGAAAACTTTATTTCTCTTATTTTATAGGAAAAGTTAAGTGAGGCCCAGGAAATCAAGTTTTTGTTCAAAGTGACACAAAGAATACATTGTAAATTTATAACTATAATTTAATTCTTAGTTTTGGAAATCTGACCTTTTTACTAGGGCATTTAAATCTGTACCCTAGAGCATGTTATTACCTGTAAAGCCAGTAACACTAGTACATTATTTGTATACTTTCTAAATATAAGCAGAACAACTTAAACACAAAATATTAAATGTAAGAAAAGGTGAAAGGAATATTTTTCATCTGTTTTTAAAAGTACAAACTGATTTTTACTATTTTGTTTGCTAGTTACTTTAAATATTTTAGTTAACTTTGCATTTGACATCTATTAACAGAAATAAAATTATTGTTTTTTATTTGTATGGAAAAAAGTAATGGTTAATCTGTGTTCACGTGATATTTAGATTACTTGTTTTTTTAAAACCTATTTCTAGCTGAATGCTCACAAATAATTGTTACAACTGTTGTTATAATGATAGTAAATGGTTTTGTCTATTGATATTCATTTCAGATGTCTACCTATTATTCATTCACATTCCTCATTTATAATACATATTTTTCAAAGAATTGTATGTTCAAACTTCTAGTGCTTTTGGCATAATTTTAAAACCCCCAAACTTGAAAATTGATCAAAAACTAAATCCAGGGCCGGCCCCGTGGCTCACTAGGGAGAGTGTGTGTGGGTAGCGCTGAGGCCATGGGTTCGGATCCTATATAGGGATGGCCGGTGCGCTCACTGGCTGAGCGTGGGTGTGGACGACACCGTGTGGAGGGTTGCGATCCCCTTCTGGTCAGAAAACAAAAAACAAAAAACAAACAAACAAAAAAACTAAATCCAAATATATGTTTTCTACAGGAGATCACAGCAAAAACAACAACAAAAACAAAAACAAAAAAGTGACTTAATAAGGTTAAAAGTAATGGAATAAGTAATGATATGGTAAACGCACATACACAGAAATCAAAAAATGTAGACAAAAAATTCAAGCAAAAAAAGGGCAAAGTTTATCATTTTTATAACAAAGGTTAGATTAGTTGTTTTAAATTTTAAGAAATGGATATTTTCATGCTAAAAATGATGGTTCTAGAGTAGGAGTTGGCAAACTATGGCCTGTGAGCTGGCCACTTGTTTTTTGTAAATAAAATTTTATTGGAACACAGTCACAATTATTCATTTATGTATAGTCTATGGTTGCTTTAGTTCTCCAGTGGCATAGCTGAGAAGTGACAGAGAACACTAACAATGACCTGTAGTTCTAAATTATTTATTTTCAGCCTTTTAAGCAAGAAAGCATAGAGGACTAAGGGAATTTTTCATAAAGAAGTTTGTATCTCTGATAACAAAATTTGGCCAAAGTAACATTACAAAGGCACAGACCATAGTGGACATTTGTCATTCATTGCTGGCCAACATCTTTTCATGCCCTTTTAATGTTTCTGTTTGTTTATCACAAAGGTAGAATATAAAGTCTCACTTTCAGCTATGGAGTCAATTCTACCAATGCAATTAGACCAATGTGAGTCTCGAATGTGAAAGGAAAGCTGTTGTTTGGAACTAAGGGCACTAACTGATACATAGAGCAATGCTGCTTATAAATACAGAGGAAAGAATTTAAAGCAAATACTTGCAGATATGACTCAGCATATTATTAATGAATAATTACAACTTGATCAAGCACTGCAGAAATCAAATGTGATAAGATCAAGTGTCTCCAAATTCAAAGATACTTTAATATAAATACAAACTACGAAGAGAAGAATGGACTTTAATATGATGAAAAATGTATGTCAAGGGGGACAAAAGATGTTTTATAATGAAACACTAAAGGCAGCTCTACTATAATTGCTAATTAGGTAAAAACTTAATTCTTATACTTTTGTGGAACTAATAAGAGAAAGAAATAACACGTACATACATTGGAAAGGAGGGACCGAAGTATCAAAGGTGGTAATAATGTATGTCCATAGAAAATCAACTGAGAAATCAGTACAACAGTAAGAAAGTTTAATAAAGTAGCAGATATTTTTAACAATATACTTATAAAATTTGAATATATATATATATTAAAATGTGTATATTCAAAAAGCAAATATTTTTAAAAATATACTTTCCATGTATCATTGTATCAGTTAGAATTCTGTTAGAAAATAGATGGATTACAATTATGGGAATACAATATTTAATTTGGGAATTAGAGTTTACATAATCTGGGAGAAGCTGAATAAAAATTCTGGAAGGGCAGGTGGAGTTGAGAGCTCAGGGAACAGTAATGAACCACAACCCCTGAGCTCTTAGGGAAAATCTCAGAAGTTGTGTGTGACCCGCCACTGAAGTGGGGTGTGGAGAGCTTGTGGAGACATTTGCAACCTCCTGCTTGCATGGAAGTTGTTCCTCTTTAAGAATAGTTATCTCTGGACCCACTGCTGCTTCTCTATGGGATCTCTTCTCTGTGTGGGTTTGTGTCTGGTGGTAGACACAGGGCAACGAGTTGTTGGCAGGGGAAGCAGCCGGAAAGATGAGTAGGGAAGTGGGTAAAGACAAGCTGTGCCTCTCAGAGAGGAGTCATTACTGGATATGTCAAATCTGATCATTCTGTGAATAATGGCCAATGCTTCACTTGTGCTTCCAAATCTCATTCACGATCCTGTCTTTGGCAAATCTAATGTAGAACAGCACAGGGAAGAAGTCTGGGAAGTTTGTTTCCCAGCTCTATTTAGAAACAGTAGTGCCAGTTATCCCAGCACCATTTGCTGAAGAGGCAGTCCCTTCGCCAGTGAATAGGCTTGGTGCCTTTGTCAAAGATCAGATGGAAGTAAGTGTGTGGGTTGATTTCTGGATTCTCTATTCTATTCCATTGTTCAGTGTGTCTGTTTTTATGCCAGTACCATACTGTTTTGGTTATTATAGCTTTGTAGTATAGCTTAAAGTCAGGTAGTGTTATGCCTCCAGCTTTATTTTTGGGCAAAAGAGCTAAGTAGGCATTTCTCTAAGGAAGATATACAAATGGCCAACAGACATATGAAAAAATGCTCAACATCACTCAGCATCCGGGAAATGAAAATCAAAACCACATTGAGATACCATCTAACCCCAGTTAGGATGGCTAAAATCCAAAAGACTCTGAACGATAAATGCTGGCAAGGTTGCGGAGAGAAAGGAACTCTCATACATTGTTGGTGGGACTGCAAAACGGTGCAGCCTCTATGGAAAATGGTATGGAGGTTCCTCAAACAATTGCAGATAGATCTACCATACGACCCAGCTATCCCACTGTTGGGAATATACCCAGAGGAATGGAAATCATCAAGTCAAAGGTATACCTGTTCCCCAATGTTCATCGCAGCACTCTTTACAATAGCCAAGAGTTGGAACCAGCCCAAATGCCCATCATCAGATGAGTGGATACGGAAAATGTGGTACATCTACACAATGGAATACTACTCAGCTATAAAAACGAATGAAATACTGCCATTTGCAACAACATGGATGGACCTTGAGAGAATTATATTAAGTGAAACAAGTGAGGCACAGAAAGAGAAATGCCACATGTTCTCACTTATTGGTGGGAGCTAAAAATTAATATATAAATTCACACACACACACACACACACACACACACACACAAAACCGGGGGGGGGGGAAGAAGATATAACAACCACAATTACTTGAAGTTGATACGACAAGCAAACAGAAAGGACATTGTTGGGGGAGAGGGGGGGAAGGAGAAGAGAGGGAGGTTTTGGTGATGGGGAGCAATAATCAGCCACAATGTATATCGACAAAATAAAATTAAAAAAAAAAAAAAAAAGAAAAGGAAACAGTAATGCCAGACTGACAACAAGCAATCCAGTAAAACCAGCAATATAACGCAATGGAAAATATAATAGTAATAATAAAACATTTCTTCCTATGAAGAAAATAGGTGGTCAAGATGGCTTCACTGGCAACTTATATAAAACATTGAAAATGACATAAGAGCAAGATCACAAAAACTCTTTCAGAAAATAGAGGAGGAAAGGACACTTCTCAATTCATTTTGTAAGACTTTATCCTGATACCAACATCAGACATAGAAGAAAACAAACTACAGTCTAATATCAATCAAGAAGATAGGTATAAAAATCCTTAACACATTAGCAAACAAAATTCAGCACTATATAAAAAGGATAATACATCATGGCCAAGTGAGATTTATTCCACGAGAGCAAGGCTGGTTTAACATTAACAAATCGAGCAATGTAATTTATCATATTAACAAAAAAGAGAAGAACATTTATATGATCATCTAAAATTCAGATAAACACTTCTCAAACTTTATGTTTAAAAAAAAAAAAACTTTCAGTAAAATCAAATAGTAGAGAACTTCCTCAATCTGATAAAGAGCATTTATAGAAAATCCTTTACTTCATCTGATTTAATGATGAACACTATATGCTTTACTACTTTTATTCAACATTGTGCTGAAGTCCTAGTTAGTAAAAAAAGATAAGTTATAAAGTCACTATAAAACTCAAGTCAATTTCTTTTTTCTTTTTCGGTGGCTGGCCAGTACAGGGACTGAACCCTGGACCTTAGGCTATGAGCACCGTGCTCTAACCAACTGAGCTAACCAGCCAGCCCCAATTTCTTTATATTTAGCAATAACAGTTGAAAATCAAATAATTCTATTTACAGAAGCATCAAAAACACTTAGAATTTCACTGCCTAAAATATTTGTATGTCCTGAAAATATTTGTACACTGAAAATTAAAAAGCATTGAAGAGAGAAATTTTAGAAGACCTAAATAAATGGAGAGAGACACCATTTTCATGGATTGAAGGACTCAATATTGTTCAGCTGTGACAATCTCCAAATTGATGTATAGACTTAAAGCAATCTCATTCGAGATCTCAGCAAGATTTTTGTAGAGATTGCCAAATAGATAATAAAATATATGGGAATGTAACGGGCCTAGAATAGCCAAACAATTTTGGAAAAAAAAAATTGGGTTGGAGAAAAAAATCAATTTGCAAATTTACCATAAAGCAACGATAATAAAGAAGGTTGTATTGTCTTAAGGGTCTCTCTTCAGGGAAAGAGAAGAGAGAGTAAAAAAATAACCCTATGCATATAGTCAATTGAGTTTTGACAAAAGCACTGAAGCAATTCAATGGGAGGAAGGGAAAGTCATTACAAAAAGCAATACTGTAAAAACTAATTATACATGTGGGGGAAACACCCTGAACCCTATCTCATGCCATGCATAATATTTATTAAAAATGGGTCATAACTACATACAAAAACAAAAACCATAAACTTTCTTGAATAAAATATTGGATTGCATTTAATGACATTGGGGTATGGAAAAGTTCCTTGGGACATACACACAAAATAATCACACACAAATATAAATTAGACTTTATGATAATAAAATACTTCTGCTCATCAAAACATACACTTAAAAAATGAATAGGCTCACCACGAATTGGAAGAAGTGAATAGGGTAGCCACAAGCTGGTATCCAGAATATTTCAAGAGATCTTGCAATTCAGTAATCCAGAGACAAACAACCCACATAAAAATGTGTAAAAGTCTTTGATAGGTTTCACAAAATTAAGACAAATTGTCATTAAGCATATGAGTCATGAGGGAAATGAAAATTAAAACTACAGTGAGATCCTAATAGGCACCCCAAATTATGGTAAAATTAAAAATGCAGCAACTCCAAATATCAGTGTAAAGGTGGAGCAATCAGAAGAACTCTCATTCATTGCTAATGGGGGTGTATAGTTGTACAGTCTTTTTTAGAAAACTATTTTGACAGTGCTTTTAAAATTAAATATACATTTTTGCTGTAACCATGCTCTATCAGAGTTCAGTCAGAAAACAGAAACCACACTAATTTGAACAGAGAAAGCTTACTATGAAGAATGAACAGGGGTTTGAAGTAATGAGGTTTGGCTTGTAAGAGGTAAATAAAATTCTAAGGACTGCAGGAATAATAGGGAACATCCATCACCATTAAGGCTGGAATAAAGCACCCACAAGAGAGTCCTCTCCCACCCCAGGCTGGGGTTTTGACCTCCTTGGAGAGCATTGCATGGCTCACAGGATGGCAAAGGAGCTTGCTGAGATACTGTGCCAAAGGAACTTGCTGGAAATATGCCCTCTGGAGTGCCAGAGGAGGCCAGCCCCACAGAGATTCTGTGTTTTACAACATTGCTCTAAATCTACCCAAGAGAGAGCTGGGGGAAGCTGCTCATAGGAAGGTGCTGTGCGCCACTGCCACTGGATGCTGCAAAAGCCACGTGCTGGGCTGGAGGCTGAGGAGAGGTGCACAACTGCACCAGGAAGAGCAACTGCTTCCTTCTTCAGTGTCCTCTGCTAACAAACTTGACTCTGGGCCAGCTAGCAAAAGAAAAAATGCAGGGTCCAGCTAAATTATTGCAGACCTGGAAATGAAGGACAGATCTGGAGCTGAGGGGTAGTAAATTAATAACTGGAACACCAGCCACTTTACTCCTACGTATTTATCTCAGATATATGAAAAGATGTCTTTACAAAGATGACTTGTAGAGGACTGTTTATATCAGCTTTATTGTGAATAATCCCAAACTGGATTTGCCAGACAGTGGAAGACTACTTCGAAATAGAAGGAAACAAAATTCTGATACTCAGCAGCATAGAGAAATCTTTAAAAATATTATGTTGAGCCAAAGTTGCCAGACACAAAGTGTATAGGTTATGTGATATAATTTTGAAGTATGGAAGAGGCAAAACATCTATAGCGAGCAATCAGTAAAATGAACTTGCCATTTATTGAGATGGGAAAGACTGTATGAGGAGTATGATTAGGAGGCAAAAATCAAGAAATACAGGTAAAAATGTGACATCTAGGTAAGAAAGTATTTTGTAAGCAAAAAGGCTATAGAAGAAATGACAGAGGAAATTATTGATAGATTTGATTACATTTCTAAATTATTTTAGGCAAATGCTTTTTTTGAATTCTGTGGAATTAGAGGTGGAAAGGGGAGGGTAGGGGGAGGGAGGGGGCTAATGAGGAATTGGCCAATGGACACAAAGAATGATTGCGTATTGTAATGATGAATAAGCTAATTATCCTGATCTAACCATCACACATTGTACACAGTTATTGAAAATCAATGTTCTACCTTACATGTGTGCATAATAAACTATCTTAAAAACAAAAAATAAAATAAATAGTAGGTGCGTATTTTGAGAAGTCTCACTTTTTCTTGCTGTAGCCTATTTCTCTAGGACTTATATGTGTGGGTGTAAGCATGCACATGTGCAGATTTATTTACACAACATCAGAAAAAATTGATATAGTAAAGGAATATTCCACAAATGGCATAGTGAATTTAACAAATATTTTATTATTTAGTGAAAATACTTAAGTATCTTTTCAAGAGTATAATTCTGCTACATAGTTACTTGATATCTGGTGAACATTGTAGATCATGATTGTAATGGGAGCTTTTCTTTAGATTTCTTTGTAAAAGATGTGGTAAAGTACTTTTATGAATTTACCCATCTGAAATACGCCTGCCCAGTCCAGAGCCTTAAACAGAGATCTTTTCTCTGAGCTGGTTTCTTGTTTAATGGCCTGTAAATGAAACTGTTATTGCTTCTTTGCCTCTCATTTATGAGCACCATTATTTCTCACAGTGGGTTGTCTTTGTCAGACAATAAAGGTAGAAAAAGTTTTTAAGCTTGTCAGGGATTTATACATATAAATGAGAGAGAAGTTGGGTCAAAATTAATGACAGTGGTTTTCCTTGTAGGATAAGGAGAACAAGGTTTAAAAATGATGGCTCATTTTAAGATATATGATTCTGCCTTGGAACAATATCTTCCTTCTATTACTGTACTCTGGATTTCAAGTTTACACACTCATTTATTGCAGTTAATGTCTAAGAAAAGCAATAAAATTGGCTACATAAACAAGCAGAGACCATCTATCTTTAAATTCAGCATTTAAAAAGTTTTTTAGGTGCTATTTTCTGATCATCAAAATACAGTAGTTGAATTTAAGAAATCTTTTGTTCATTATCAAACTGAACCATGGTGGAAGGCACGGACATGATGGAATGAGTGATTATCAGAAACCAGTCAGGTTTGTATTGTTTATAGTAATTTTAGCAAATAACACAATTTGAAGGTTTATTGCTCCCTTGCCTCTCATCAGCAGAGAGGAAGAAAATTGAATCTGCAGAAATAGATTATTCGATACCTCAAAATTTAAAAAGCCTCTTTGGAGTAATTTGGGTGATAATAACCAAGTTTCTCTAATTGGAGAAAAATCACCACATATATCTAATTAGTGTGAGAAATATCGTTGATGTTTGAATTGAAGCTGCAAATATTGACTGGAAGAACCATGTGTCTGCTAACACAGAAATACTATACTCTCTGGCATTTTAAATGAGTTTGTGACCTACATTCATATTTCTTTTTAGTGTTGCTCATATGATCAAATTCCAAGTTATTTATTTTATCTATGTCCCTCATTTTTCTTGTTTATAGAAAAACTTTTAGATCCAGTCTTTAGTACTGATGGAATTATAGTTTCTAATGCTTTAATAGCTTTCAGAATAAGAAAGAGAGGAATAAAAGTAGAGTCAAGTGTATTGTTGGTTGAAATGCCACTTTAGAAAATGGAGTTTGATTTATTTCAAGGACAGATTTAGCGAGAGTAAGGGAAAGTAGGTTTAAGAGCTAAAACACTTTTAATGACTCTTATAGCAACTCCTGTTTCTTTTGGGGGTCTCAGAAAATGATTGCATGCTGAGTTTTAATGGCTAATCTTGCCATGGAGAACTTTGTGAATTTGGCAACTAGAATTCAACTTTTTTTCTAGCTGCTAATGTTGCTCTTACTTAGCATTCACTTTGATGTTTCTTATCAGTATTGACAAACGTGCTTATGAGACAAAATGAGCACTAAGAATGCAGCTTAGATGGTTCACACAGAAAATGTGGAGGCTATAAAATACCATAACTTTTGTGCTGTGTGATTACTGACTTAAATTTCCAAGATAATTAACTTCAGGTAAAGGTAAATATCATTTTATTTGTGTCAAATTTTTGCTCAACTGATATGAATAAACAGTAAGGTGTTAAGTGTTAGAAGGTAGATTTTTTTAAAAAAAATTAAACTATTTTAGAAGCAAATCTGATACTTTCTAAAAAAATTAATACCCAATTCGAAATAGGGGAAATAATGGGATTCTTTATTGTAAGACTAGAAACCAAGGAACCAATTTCCTAGGTCTAGCAAGTGAAACTACACATATGTAGTAGCCCTAAGCAATGGATCATAGGTGGTTTGTGTCACACTTACTGTTGGCAAATTGATTTTAATTAGCTGCCCTAGACTTCTAACATAAATTTGATAACTTCATTTTACTGTTGGGGAAAGAGAGATTACTTATAAGTGCTAGGATTCTAATACATTTGTTGTGGCTAACATAGGCCAGAGAGGAAATTAGCAGCAGTCTCTGATTTTCTGGGCTTTGTAAAAACATGAGTTCTGAGTTATGACTTTGTGTAGTTTGTACAAAGTGAAGTTGCATAATGGATGTGTTGTTTTTCAGACTGGAAAGCTGTAATGATTGATGAAATATATTTAGAAAATTGAATGGCCTGAGAGTTTTAATCCAAAATATCAGTTCAGAGTCCCTACATTCAACTTTCAAGTCTTTGTTATCCCCCAGAGCCTACTTTACACAAACCAACATCTCTGCTTAGAATTGCCAGATTCTCCTGTAGCAATGAAGACCATGTGGATGAGATAAATGAAGGAATTCTATTATGTCTGGGATTTAAGCTGTTGAGTTTCACAGGAAATTATGCTTGAGGTGTTTTTATTCCCTTCTTTTAGTTTTGATAATTGAATATAGTTTTATCAATCTACTACAATAAAACACTATTTAAAATGCAAGTTAATGCATATAAATTTTCTTTGTTATCAAGTGACTATTATGTTTCTATTTTAGCCCCTTTCTTTTCCTGGTTTTTTGTTTCTTATGTGATGCGAGTGTCTTACTTCACTATAAAATTCTATTTGAACAAGTAATATCATCATTAATTTTGAAAAACATTATAAGAACCTAATCATTTTAAACTCCAGTGGCAGGTTAGCAAGTGGAAGTAAGTTACATTTTGAAACTGTACATTCTTCTTTAACAGATTCACATGGAAGCAATGACATGTGCTATTTTCTATTTTTTACTATACATCATATTCTAAACAAAGGAAAGGTACTACTCTCTTATTTTTTAAAAAATAACATTTTTCTTCAAGCTTTTAAAAGTCAATATGCACATTGTAGAAAAACTGAGAACAAGAAGAACAGACCACAAAATTATCTATAATTATATGGAGTTTACAGTTTAATGTATTCTCCTGAGTCCTTGTGTGTGCATACACACAATTGAGCATACATTTTTATAGGGTTGAGATACTACAGTATGTACTATGTTTTTTTTACATATTATGAATATTTACTAGTTCAAAGTCTGAAAGCCATGCGTATTTTAGTAACCAAGAATACGTTCCAGCAACTCAATTAAAAACAAATGTTATCCTACCCTTCGTGCGGACAAATTTTATAAAAGACAAAAATGAAAAAGGCCACTGGAAAAAGATGTTCATAGAGTTACATTCAAATACTGTATTCCCTTAATATTCAATTTAAAATGAGAATGTAAAGCAATAGAGTACAATAAGTATAATGCTTCTGAGAGAATTTATCAGATCTATACTATTAAAATATTAGCAAGAAAATGTTTCCATCAAATTATTTAAGTGTTATTATTATTATGGCCAAAAGAGAAGCACACATCCATCAGTGGATGTAATCAAATTATAAATATGAACATAACCATATAATCTTCTCCTTACATTTCCTTCTGGCCATCCACACCAACCCAATGACAATTCCTTGTCCAAGATGGTTCTTTCACCTCATTGGTTAAATTTATTTCAAAGTATTTAATTTTATTTTTTTATGTAGCTATTATAAATGAAATTTTTTTCTTTGTTTCTTTTTTGGATAGTTTGATATCAATATATAAAAGCACTACTAATTTTATTATATTGATTTTATATTCTGCAACTTTACTAATTTTTTATTAGTTCTAACAATTTTTTGGTGGTCTTTAGGGTTTTCTCTATATAAGACCATGTCATCTGCAAACAAAGACAATTTAAATGTTATTCAACTTGGATGTCTTTTCATTCTTTCTCTTGCCTAACTGCTTTGGCTAGGGCTTTCAGTAGTATGTTTAAGTGGCAAGAATGGGCATACTTGTTTTGTTCCTGATCTTAGAGGAAAAGCTTTCAACTTTTTATCACTGAGAATAATGCTATCTGTGGGTTTTTAATATATGGTCTTTAATGTGTTGAAGTGCATTCCTTCCATGCCAAATTTCTTGAGAGTTTTTGTCATGGAAAGATCATCAAATGCTTTTTCTGCATCTATTGAGATGACCATACAGTTTTTGTCTTTCATTTTGTCAATGTGGTATATCATATTTGTAGATTTGCACATGGTGAACCATCCTTGCATCCCAGAAATAAATCCCATTTGATCACAGTGAATTATCCTTTTAATGATGCTGTTGAATTTGCTTTGCTAGTGTTTTGTTAGGATTTTTGTATCTATATTTATCAGGGATATTGGTCTGTAAGTTTCATATCTTGTAGTGTCCTTGTCTGGCTTTGATATCAATGTATTGCAGGACTGATAAAATGAGTTTGGAAGAATTCCCTCTTCTTTAAATTTTTGGAAGAGTTTGAGAAGAGCTGATTTAGTTCTTTAAAAGTTTGGTAGAACTCAGTAATGAAGACATCTGGTCCTGGGCTTTTGTTTGATGGGAGACTATTACTGATTCGATCTCCTTTTGTTATTGGTCTGTTTAGATTTTCTATTTCTTCATGATTCAGTCTTGGTAGATTGTATGTGTCTTCAAATTTTTCCATTTCTTCTAGGTTTTCCAATTTGTTGGTATGTAATCGTTTATAGTAGTCTCTTATGATCCTTTTAATTTCTGTGGTATCAGTTATAATGCCTTCTCTCACATTTCTAATTTTATTTATTTGAGTCTTCTCTCTCTCTTTTTTTAGTCTAGCTAAAAGTTTGTCAATTTTGTTTATCTTTTTAAAAAACCAACTCAGTTTTGTTGACTTTTTTTTTTCAGTCTTTTTTAGTTTCTATTTTATTTAGTTTTGCTCTGATCTTTGTTATTTCTTTCCTTCTATTATCTTTGGGTAGTTTGTTCTTTATCTAGTTTCTTGAGGTGTAATGTTAAGTTGTTTATTTGATTGTTTTTACTTTTTGATGTAGGCATTTATCGCTATAAAATTTCCTTTTGCTCCATCCTATAAATTTTGGTATGTTGTGTTTCCATTTTGTTTATCTCAAGAAATTTTGAAATCTTCCTTTTAATTTCTTCTTTAGCTCATTAGTTGTTCAGGACCATGTTATTTAATTTCCATGTATTTGTAAATTTTCCAAAATTCTTCCAGTTATTGATTTCTAATTTCATACCACTGTGATTGGTAATGATGCTTGATATGGTTTCAGTTTCCTTAAATTTGTTAAGACTTGTTTTGTGGTCTAACCTATGATCTATTCTGGAGAATGTTCTGTGTACACTTGAGAAGAATGTGTGTTCTGCTGCTGTTGGATGGAATGTTCTTGTAGAAGTGTTTTAACAACTCCATTTCCAAAAAATAGTATTTCCTACAAGTTTTGCAAAAATATATTTACAATGCTGTATTTTCCTTTTAACATAGACTAGCTGCTTCAAATAAGAACTAATTTTGTTCCCTATATACAGTAGTCTTTAACAAACTGCATGTATGTAACAATAATTATAACATGAAAGTATCTTTTAAATATGGATATTCTGGCTTAGAATACTTCCCTTCTCTCACTCCTCCATCAATCCAGTGAATTATAAAGCTCAGATTTTCAGAAAACAGTCTTTCTTGTGAAAGTCTTTCAATTTTTAATACAAAATGTGCTGTTAAAGAAAAAATTATTCCGGACCTCTACTAAAGAATAATAAGGCAGATTTTGTTTGGGGAGGGGCAACTACAATGGGGTTTTGTCGAAGGGGAAAGAGATCAGGCTTAACTTCAATTACAGCAAGGGCAAGTGGAGACTGATAGCCAAGGAGCAGGGTAGGGATTAGTGGACAGAAAGAAAATTACTAAGAGGAAACATTAGCAGTAAAGGAAATTTTGGCTAAATCGACTTGACAGGCTTTTTGCAGAAAGCAGGCCGGGGTGAAAAGATATCAAGTGTGGGGATAAAGAATTTGATCAGATACCAAAGGTGAGGGATTTTCGCTGAACTGACTCAGTGGGTTTCCCTCTAAAACTGGGCTGCATAGTCCAAGGACAGAGCCCAAGGTTGAGACTAGTCAAAAGAGAACTGAGAGGAGCCTCTCTCAAGTTCAGTCAAAGTACAGAGTCTGTCAGTTCTAGCTTCTAATTCTCCTTTTATTACATGCTGACAAACTCTTGAATATCTGAAGAACAGATGTAAAATTAGGAGTCATCCATCTTTTACATACGCTGTGTATACACAGCAAACAAGAACAAAACACAGACATATGGGGCAGCGATCTCACCTCAGTATAAAAGCAGCAGCATGAAGCTCTTTGCACTTCATTTTCCTCCCTCCTCTCCTGAAACACAATGTACCACTCAAAGAAATGGCTTGGCCATTCCCCTTAAACACAACAATAATAACAGTATGTCAAATAATTTTAATAAAAGGAAACTTGCCAAATGTATTATTTTACTCTATGCTTTTGACATATTAAGCACTTCAGAATATCTGAAAACACTAGCTATTTCAAAAAAGTACTTAGCATTGTCAAGTACATATACAGCAGTGAGGAATGAAATACACCACAGAACAATAATTGTAACATAAATATGACTCCTGAATATGATCAGTCTGGAAGAGTTCCCTTCCTCTTCATGGTGGAATCATCTCTGAAGATTTTCTTTTTTCATTTGTGAATGATACTGAGGTATATATTTTTCTTTGGTGTTTATAACTATATACATTTTTATATAATATTAGCTTTTAGCTCCCTCGTATCTGAATTGAATATATAAGGCATGGTTTTTCCTCAACACACCTATTACAGATAAAAAATTCCCTTCACTTTCTAAGCTGCCTCTTCATAGCCTTTCGCTCCATCTCCTACCCTCTAACCCATTGATCAGATGTGGAAATGTCATTTCTATAGATGGCCTAATTCCATTTTTAAAAGGCATTCCCAGAAGGCATTTCTTTTTCTATGATTTTACTCCCCCCCAACCCCCCACAAAACAGCTTTTCCAAGCCATTAGATTTTAAAATCTGCTTTATTATATGTCAACAAATTCTTTACATTTGCAAGGCTTCGATGTAGAAAAATAAGTTGCATTTTAAAAGGTTGGGGTTTTTAAAAAATTTGAGAGCAGCTTTTTTTCACATTGTACACAGGCCTTCTATAATGAACAACAAATCTTCCAGATGGGGGTGCGCACTTCCTGTCGGCCCAATGTGGCCTGCTCTTCTTTCTACCCTGTCTCTCTTACAATATCAAGGTCTGGTGGAATGAAGACTCAGCTGCCCGCTGACTGCTTCCCACCATCAACTTCTAGGGTCTGAGCTTTGCCTGTGGTCACTGGGACTGGGTGGCGTCTCATCCAGGTGGGACAAAGTGGCCACTCTGTGTTCCCGGATCTGCGCGGCTCCTGGCTTGAGGTTGCCAAGTTCAAGATCCCTGCTTTTAGATGGCTGCTGTTTTCCTCACCCAGCCACTCCACGTCAGGTTCCAGGAAGGGTTGCCATGGCCTCAGGTCCTGGGCCGGGCCAGTGGTGGCTACTGAATACCCTGGGTCTCTGCAGGACACGAACTGCAGCCACCCTGGCCCCAGTTCACTAGTGACAGGATGGGAGGCATAGGGTGCTCTTCTCACTGAGCTGTCTGAGGGAATTTGTGTTCCTTTTTAAATAAATATGTTAGGCATGCAAACAGTTAGTAAGGTTCTCCAAATAACAGGCATGTTAAAATGAAGCTTGATTGAAGCCTAAGCCTTTTTCAGATTTTTTTCTGCTCACTCACAATCTTTCGTTAATATTGTAAGGCTGAAGGAAATGCTTAGAACCTTGGAGAATTTCACGAGAATTACTCATTTAATAAAATACATATCAGAAAAATATGATGAAATATTTTCAAGCCTGAGCATAATGACCTTTTGATATTTTGTAAAGTAAAACATAGTGATCATAAAAAATGTGTGATATTAGATCCAGCAATCCCATTGCTGGGTATATACCCAAGGGAATGGAAATCATCATGTCGAAGGGATACCTGCACTCCCATGTTCATCACAGCTCTGTTTACAATAGGCAAGAGTTGGAGCCAACCTAAATCCATTGATGGATGGCTGGATAAGGAAAATGTGGCATATTTACACAATGGAATACTACTCTGCCATAAAAAAGAAAGAAATTCTGCCATTAAAAACAACATGGATGAACATAGAGAAAATTATGTTAAATGAAATAAGCCAGGCACAAAAAGAGAAATACTGCATGTCCTCACTCATGAGTGGGAGCTAAACATAAATAAATAAATAAATAAATAAACAAACAAATAAATAAGAAAAAAAGAAAGAATAATCACAACAATCCACTGAACTTTCAAAAGGAGATAACAGAATTAAGGTTACCAGAGGTGGGGTGGGGGTGGGGATTAGTGAGAAATTGGTAAAGGGCCACAAAAAATGATTACATTGTGTCACACTGAATATACTAATTATACTGATTTGAGCATCACATATTGCACACAGGTATTGATATTCAACACAGTATCCCACAGACATGTACAATCAATTATGTTTCAATTTTTTTAAAAGTATGATATTGTATGACTTCATTTCTTTGTAGCTCCAGTGTAACTAAACCCAGTTTAGTTAAGCTGTCTGATAAATGTACCTGAGAGACTAGATTTTGTAGAGTCCACAATACAGTTTTTCAAGTTTCATCATTAAGGTTCTTGAAAATATGCAGTATACAAGTGACATTTGAAGAATCTATAAATTTGTCTTTAACAATGAAGCAGCATCAATAGTTCTGCCAGCCAGCTATTTTAATTATTCCAAAGAACTTAACAGAAAGTGCAAAGATGAGTCAGTCCATGAATAAAACCTAAGCCAACACCTTAAGAGCAAACTCTTATTTAATGACAGCTTAGAATATTTATTTCATTGCAGTGGAATACAATGACGACAGTACTGGAGGGAAGTGGAGAGTTTAGCAGTTCATTTTGTCCTAAGGCTGGAGTTTGGAAAGTACATGGTGGAGTGAGTAAGCATTGAGTGCATGCAGGAGCAGCAGGCAAACTCATTGGGAACGTAAGAAATACTTCCCAGAATGGGTGACTCTGCCACAGTAAAATTTCAAGAAATGTAGGAGATGGCCCAGCAACAGTAGGATGTCTTGAGAAGCTGAAAAGAAGGATGCATATTGGGAGTCACCTGAAAATAGGGTGCTTTTGGTGTCAAGAAAGTCTAAAACAAATTTATTTTGAAATGACAGAAGTATTCATTAAATGATAAAGTAAAAGCTTCATATCTTTGGGTGTGATCATAGCTTTAAAGAAACACACCCCCATTTTGAGGCACTGCAGAATTTTGAGTCACAATCACAAACTCATCAAAATTATTAGGGTAGTAAACAGACATCAGGGGCCTCCGGACAACACGACTCTGCAATCCACACACAATTCAGCTTCTATAGAACAGGGCTCCTAGTACTGTTCTCTAAATCCCAAGGCAACCCTTTCCATGCTCTGAAAACCTGTTGGCCATCTTTGGCTTTTATTGACACTCTACATATTGAGAGAAAGTACCCAGGGAAATCAGTGACCTCATTGTTTTCTACACATTACAAGGTAGTGATTTAGGACTGTAGTTTGCTTTCATTCCTTTAAAACATGGGGAGAAAGTGGCTGACATAAATTTTTGCACCCATAGTCTTAGAACACAGAGGCAGCTATTACATTGTTTATAGTTCATGGCTTTTATATTTGCAAATTAAAAATACTTTCATATTAATATGGTCATATATGTCTGATTATGTATGTAACGTGGAGGCAGTGACAGCATTTGAAATATTATAAACAGGAATTCACACTGTAGAAGGAACGTAAATACACAAACACTTCAATTATCATAACTGAAATTTATGCAAAAAGATAATTATCATAATTTTTCATTGGTGAAATAAATGGTGCTGAGTGTATACAGTTGGCACCTGCATAAGCAAGATGTGAGTATTGCACAGCTCTGCAGCCCACTGAGACCCATCTTCAAGTTCTACCATTCCATCTGTAAATAGTTACATTTCACAGAAAACTGTCATCTCATCCAACCAGAATGTTAACTGGTCCTGAAATCAAATTATCTTTGTTTCTACTTCGAGGTGTTAGATTCAAAATATTACATAATATTCCATTTGCCAAAATTCTCTTATAGCATACTTCATATTGAAAGTTCTATTCTTCTGGGGCTTACTTTTCCATATTTTTGTTAACTGCTAACTAATGAAATTCTAGTAATTTTCATTAACAGTTTATGTCCTCTTATTTGCTGATGAAAGTGAGTATCTCCTAACTAAAAAGTAGGGGATATTTTCTTTTCCTCTGTAGCTGCAGAAAAGCAGATACTGTTCTGATACCAAAAAATTAGCATTCATAAAATAGTGATGTGATAATATTATGAAAGTATTAATTGTACTCTCCTGTTTATCATGCAGACTACGCGAAAATGAATCATAAACCCCCTTTTCTGTTTTTTGTTAATAAAATCATCTTTGGAAATATTTGTAAAGAAGTCTGTGAAGACCACCATGTCCATCTTTGGAAGTCTTATTTGTCAAAAGAAGCCTGTGAAGAAATATGTGACGATTTCAGCATTGTCGCTATGTCCTATGAAATATAACTGATAACCTCAAAAAGTATGATTGGTGGTTTAATAAATTATTGTTCTGTTAAAAACATTTAAACTGACATATTTGTATTCTGTAAGGTATAGGTAATTGTGAGGATTTTTTTTTAAGGCCAGGAGAAGTCCTTTGTAATTTCTTTCTGTTGTATTTATGAAAAAGACATTATAAATTCCACTCTTAGATTCTTTATTCAGAGAGAGAGCTTGAGAATCTTTTTTTTTTTTTTTCATTTAGCTACATAGAACAAATCTATGCAAAGACCTTGTTGCAGTATCTGAGGACAGAAAGTGAAGATTTCCCTAATCTTACAGAGATAAACTGTATGACTATGTATTTGGTACAAGTTAGTCTGAGTTGTGTTTTTATTGAAACATACTGACTGGCAGGATAAAGGAGATTCATGTGGCTAGGGTAAGCATATATTTATCTGGACAATTCTGGTTTACATTTTTGCCCAAGCATCATTATTAATAGCACCTCCAACTACTCAGAGAAATGTCTCCTTCTTTGTTCATAAGTAGTATATGTTTAGTTACTCCCACTCCAACCTCTATACTTCTAATCTCTTGAGGCTTTCCAACATTTAACAAATACATGACAAGAGTTAAATAGTTAAATTGATTTAGGTCTGTTTAAAACAATTAGTCCAGATCTTTGACAATATTAGAACCAAAGAAGAAGATATTCATTCCTACTTTATAATACAGTATCCAGTTTACTTTGAGCATTCTTGGGTCAGGATCATATCTCAAGTTGGAAAAGTTTTTGTCTTTGATCCAGTCAGGAATAGTATATTATTCTGTGAAGATTATATTCCATAAGCATGACTCAGTCTCTGTGTCTAATCTCATACTCCACACTATCCATAAAAATAATTTTTCTAAGAGGCAAATCCTACTATGTCACTGCCCTGCTTAATAATTCTTCATTGTCTCACCATCACCGTCAGAATTAAGTCTAAATTACCGAACATCATCCTTTAAATAACTGAATTGTTTAAATCTCCAAGTTTTTTTTCCTGTCAACTTTTATATTCAGTCAAGTGTCTATTTAATATTTCATTTGATTCATCCCACAGACACCTCAATTCAGAATGTGGCAAACTGATTTATCATCGTTTTTCCCTAAATCTGTTCTTCCATCTGTGTTATTTTATATGTTGGCTCCACGATTCATCTTATCTGGTTGTTTTCTGTTATTGTTGTTCCCTAAGATAAGTCTACTGTAAGAACAAACTCCAAAGTGTATTATCACTCATTATGAAAGAGACTGTTTCCCGTTCAATACAGTCTTGAATGGTGTTCTGGATGGGCAGGACCATGTCTTTCGAGAGGAGATTCAGAAACCAGTCACCTTCGGTCTCAGGGTTTCCTTATCTTCAAAAGCCAGTGGAAAAGAGTGTAAAGGATCAAGCATAGGGAAGAATTTACAGTCCAGGTCTGGAATAGGACACGTCACCTCTCCTCATATTCCATTGACGAGAATTTAGTAATATGGCTCCACCACAGTCATGCAGTGCAGCCGAGTGCCCAGGAAGAAGAGCCGTGGGTTAGTGGAGAGCTGGGTAATAGTTTTTTTGCCATATTTTTTCATCATCATCAACTGTTCATTACAATCTCCACTGATATGATTTTATTTCCTAAATATTTGTGAATTCTGTCGCCCTCTAGTCTTACTACTGCTGCCCGTCATCATCTCTCTCCTACTGGAGCAATAGTCTCCTAAAGCAAATGCTCTGAGCTAAATATTCTATTCTGAGTGATCTTCTCCAGAAAGCTTTTCCTGAACCCGATATAGCTAAATATACCTCTTTCTGCTTCCAAAACATTCTACGCCTGTTTTTATGACATCATGTATAGTACCACATTTAAAATATCTGTGTAGCTGTCCTCTTTACTACACTGTGAAATCTTCAGAGATGGATTTAAAAAATTTTTTTTGATGTATACCTTGTGGAATTTTTACATTGATAATATGTAGTGCTCATTTTTATGGAGGAGAAATGGGTTGCTCTGCTGATACTGCTATTCCTGGCAGGGGTAGAAAAAGGAGTTTGCTAAAATAGGTGGTTTGTGAATATTGACTCACATTTTGAGTAGACTTTTCAGTCCTTGTCTGTTGTCACTTATATTTAACCTAATCAATATTATTTCTTTTTTGAAGGACTCTGATATTTTCCTTTTCCTACCAGCCCAAAGAATCTTTTCTAGTCTTTAAGAAAGAAACTTTATTATTTCTTATGATTTTTTCCCCATTTTCTTTGCTGATCCTTAATCCTGAGTGATACGATGTCTAAAATTTCTTAAAAATATTTCAACATGGGTGTTTTGTTCTCAGGTATACGTTAGCTGCTTTAAGTTAGTCTCTAAGAGCATCTAGTTGGGCTAATCAGCAAATACACTGTAGGGATAATCAGCTTATCTTTAATCAGACCCAGAGGCTGTCCTAAACGAACTTCACAATTTTTACCTTCCACCATCGGCAGAGATATGATAATTTTTATAACAAACTTTAAGAATAAGTTCTCACTGGTGAAAGAAGTGACTTGTTAATTAGCATAACAGGTATTAGAAAGGAGCTTTTATTGGTGAAATTAGTGGGTTGGCTACAGTATGATAGCGGAGATTCTTCTTTCCTTGTGTTAGAAAAATATATAAAAACTATCAGCTCTCCTGAAGCCTCTACATTTTAATGATTCTCTAGGGTATATGGTCCTGTAATCCTGCTCCTAGTTGGGAGGTTTTTTGAACTCCTACTTATAGTTGACTACATCTGATAGTAGAATATTGTCACACTTGTTTCAATAAATCTTTCATGCAATATATTTTCAAAGGGGTAGGAAGCTGAAACATCATTGAGGTTTCAGTGTATGACTTTTTGTGTATGTGCCAGGTTGCCAGTAAATGGTGGCATAAGTGGCAGAATTTGGGTAGCGATTTGCTTCTGTCACAGAAGAGAACAGCCAATTCTCAACTATCTCTATTGGCAGCCCTTAAAATTTCAGAGTGTATATATCTAAATTGGAGTAGACTCATTCACTACACTGGGCCTTTGAAATTCTAAATCCAAGAATTAACTTTCTCTTTATTTCTTCTTTGTTTATCTTTACTCAAGGCAATTAATGAGAATTTCTAGTACTTGAATGGGTAAGACCTAGAGAATACAAAGAAATGCCAAAACCACAAACTATTGCTTAGTAATTTAAAAATATTACCCCACTACAAATATTTGCTGATTTAAATCTTATAAAGACAACCCTTTGTATTATCTATCTGCCAAGTAAAAATATTTTAAATCATTTTTATAAAAATGCATTAAAAAGCATAATAAGTTTTTATCCCAGTTTGCAACCTCCCCAATTCTTATTCTTAATGCTTGGATGTTTAAATGTTTCTAGCAGGTACTTTTAAAATCAGGAAATATGTTTCTGAGGGACTCTCTCATTTAACTCCTAAGCATTCTGAGAAACATAACATGTGAGTGCGTTCAGACGCGTGCCTGAGGTCATGCACTGCAAGCAGTATGGCAATTATTGTTTTATACTTGGTCTGTTTTATTCATCCACATTACCTGCTTGGTCCATACAGGCATTTGAATTGGAATTCTTACTCTGGAAGTAACCAGGCATCTCAAAAATATTGCAACAATTTAAATGTGAATTATTTTTCATCTTTAAAATAAGTGTGCAATAAAAAATTTAGGGCAAGTGTTGAGATTAGGAAATCACTTCCTTTAGAGACATCTATATTTATTGCAGGATTTTTAAAAAATACCTTACTCAGAACTAAGGAAAGTCTTCCACACAGTGAACTGCTCAGCTGGGAATCCCATACACTCTCGCAGGCAACAGATCTTTTTTTCTCTCATCATAGTTTTAATCCTATACACAATACTTGAGTATGTAATATTGGCAATTCTTTCCTAATTTAGCAGAAGGTCATGGTTTGTGTTATTCCCTTTAAAACTTAATGTATAAACTGAGCAACCTCCTGCAGCTGTTGGCATTGATTTAGATTTTTCTTGCTTATTTTGTTTACATCTGCTGGTTATGCACAAGATGTGAGAAAAGATTCAATTTCCTCATCTGTAAAATAAGGGTGATGGTATTAAATGATCTCTAAGGCCCCTTCAAACTCTAAAATTTTATGATTCCAATAATGTAAGTGTAAACCACATTATTAAGAGTAATGGCTTTCCTTAGCCTAATCTGTGACAGTTTTCTAAAGTGGCTTACTTTGTTTTAAAACAATCCACAAAGCTGCTTATTTCCTTTCTCAAATTTACTTATTGTGTGTTGATTTAACTCTCCAACCCTGAAATTTCATTGCTTTGTGAGACACTGAAAAGGTTATTTATATGTGCAGCTGACTTTCTCTCCTAGGGAGAGGCATAATTTCTAATTCACCTTCAGCCCTTGTCATATATTGTCTTGTCCCTAGTAGATGTTTAATAAAGTCTGTTGAATGAATGAACATATAACATTTGTATCTCACATTATAATTTATAAGGTGCTTTCATTGTTTATTATCTAATTATCATAGAATTATGGAATGTTAAATTTGAAGGGACATTAGAGATATCTCTAATCTAACAGTTCCCAACTGGGGTGATTTTGTCTGCCAGTGGGCATTTGGCAAAGTCTGGAGACACTTTTTGATTGTCATAACTGTGGGGTAAGTGCTACTGGAATCTAGTGGGTGGAGGCTAAATGTCCAATACAATTCACAGTATAGTTCTCACAACAAAGAATTTTCCACTGTATATGTCAATAATAATAAGACTGAGAAAGCCTGCACTCATTTCATAAGTGAAATAACTGAGATCCTGAAAAGTTAAATAAATTTTCAGAATAATTTTGCAACTTTGATGCTTTTGCCCAATAAGTGGATTCTCAGTAAATCTTGCAAAGGAGATGGAGATATTTTCTCCATTTTATAATTACGAAAACTGAAAATTTGGAAAAGCATTAGTCAGTATCATGACAGCTCTGTATTTGGGAATGTAGTAGGTCCGGAGTGACTCATGATATGCAGGGGAAGAAATGTGACATTATTTTACTTTTTCTAAAGATCTTGATTATCACTTGCCACGCTCAGTGATAGTTTGCTTTATTACTCATTATTGGAAAATTGAAACCATTACACTATACAGGAACTTTAGGATCTATATAATCCTGGGAAAACTGGGCGGGCAGGCTTGTTTTTAGTACAAAGTCCTGGTGTGTAGAAAGAAGTACCCATTAAATAATTCAGTGGATGATGTCACCTTTCATAGTTCTTCAGCTACTGGCTGTGGCTCTTCTCTGGGAAGACTTACTTACTAATGTGACTTTTTCCCAGACCTTCTCAACCCAATGAGCACAAAATTCATCAGAGAATCTTCACTAGATGCCCATGCATGACATTTAGTGACAAGTCCTCCTGTGTACACAGACTTTTCTATCAGAGGTCTTGATCTTTACTCTGGGATGTCTCAGCAGGGTACTAGTAGGCCACAACCTAAAACTCCTGCTCCATTCTCAGTCTCAAGGGAAGAGACTGGGACCTTCCCCTTCAGTAACACAAGTTTCATTCCCTTTTCATTTTAGCCATTTCTGCCATTCCCACTGCTGTGGAAAGCAAAGAACTGCTGCCTCTCCCATAGAGGTAGGGAAATGCCGATCTCAGCAACATATCCCTGAATAACTTCCTGGGGCAGATTCTAGAGAAGTGTGCTTCCATTACTTTGTTATGATCCAAATACAAAATGATCAACAATAAAAGAGATGGAGCCATATCTTTCCCAGATTATTTTGTCATATTTGTCTTTTAATAAGTCATGGGAGTGATGCGTTTAAAGCAAAATCTTGTCAATTCAGGTGTTTTCCCCCCCTCATTATATTACTTACATAATCTACAAGTGTAAAGTTGTCCACTTCTATGTGACTGAAAACCTGACTTCATTATGCTTTCTTCGAGTAAGAAAAATATTATCCGTGTGCATAGACATGTGCTCTCAGACTGCAGAAGAAAGTTATACTGGTTCTCAAACTGCCTTAATGATGGGAAAGAAAATAATATATGAAGCGTGGTAAATGTGTAAAAAACATAAAGGAAAATTTTGGATTGAATAGTAAAGTGACATAGACTATTTCACAAATACTTAACTTTTCTTTCTTTTTTTATTTATTATTTTTTAAAAATTTTATTTTGTCGATATACATTGTGGTTGATTATTGTTGCCCCTTACCAAAACCTCCCTCCCTCCTCCCTCTCCTCCCTCCCCACCAACAATGTCCTTTCTGTTTGCTTGTCGTATCAACTTCAAGTAATTGTGGTTGTTATATCTTCTTCCCCCCCACCCCGGTTTTTGTGTGTGTGTGTGTGTGTGTGTGTGTGTGTGTGTGTGTGTGTGAATTTATATATTAATTTTTAGCTCCCTCCAATAAGTGAGAACATGTGGTATTTCTCTTTCTGTGCCTGAATCGTTTCACTTGATATAATTCTCTCAAGGTCCATCCATGTTGTTGCAAATGGCAGTATTTCATTCATTTTTGTAGCTGAGTAGTATTCCATTGTGTAGATGTACCACATTTTCCGTATCCACTCATCCGATGATGGACTTTTGGGCTGGTTCCAAATCTTGGCAATTGTAAAGAGTGCTGCAATGAACATTGGGGAACAGGTATACCTTCGACTTGATGATTTCCATTCCTCTAGGTATATTGCCAGCAGTGGGATAGCTGGGTCATATGGTAGATCTATCTGCAATTGTTTGAGGAACCTCCATACCATTTTCCATAGAGGCTGCACCATTTTGCAGTCCCACCAACAATGTATGAGAGTTCCTTTTTCTCCGCAACCTCGCCAGCATTTATAGTTCAGAGTCTTTTGGATTTTAGCCATCCTAACTGGGGTTAGATGGTATCTCAGTGTGGATTTGATTTGCATTTCCCGGATGCTGAGTGATGTTGAGCATTTTTTCATGTCTGTTGGCCATTTGTATATCTTCCTTAGAGAAATGCCTACTTAGCTCTTGTGCCCATTTTTTAATTGGGTTGCTTGTTTTTTTCTTGTAAAGTTGATTGAGTTCCTTATATATTCTGGATATTAATCCTTTGTCAGATGTATATTTTGCAAATATTTTCTCCCACTCTGTTGGTTGTCTTTTAACTCTGTTAATTGTTTCTTTTGCTGTGCAGAAGCTCTTTAGTTTGATATAATCCCATTTGTTTATTTTTCCTTTGGTTGCCGGTGCTTTTGGGGTCGTATTCATGAAGTCTGTGCCCAGTCCTATTTCCTGAAGTGTTTCTCCTATGTTTTCTTTAAGAAGTTTTATTGTTTCAGGGTGTATATTTAAATCCTTAATCCATTTTGAGTTGATTTTAGTATATGGTGAGAGGTATGGGTCTAGTTTCATTCTCCTGCATATGGATATCCAGTTATCTCAGCACCATTTGCTGAAGAGGCAGTCCCTTCCCCAGTGAATAGGCTTGGTGACTTTGTCAAAGATCAGTTGGCAGTAAGTGTGTGGGTTGATTTCTGGATTCTCTATTCTATTCCATTGATCAGTGTGTCTGTTTTTATGCCAGTACCATACTGTTTTGGTTATTATAGCTTTGTAGTATAGCTTAAAGTCAGGTAGTGTTATGCCTCCAACTTTATTTTTTTTGCTCAGCATTGCTTTGGCTATGTGTGGTCTTTTATTGTTTCATATAAATGTCTGGATAGTTTTTTCCATTTCTGAGAAAAATGTCTTTGGAATTTTGATGGGGATTGTATTGAATTTGTATATCACTCTGGGTAGTATGGACATTTTCACTATGTTGATTCTTCCAGTCCAAGCGCATGAGATATCTTTCCATCTTCTTGTATCCTCTCTAATTTCTCTCAGCAGTGGCTTGTAGTTCTCATTATAGATATTTTTCACCTCCTTGGTTAAGTCAATTCCTAAGTATTTTATTTTTTTGGTGGCTATTGTAAATGGGCAGGCTTTCTTGATTTCTCCTTCTGCATGTTCACTATTGGAGAAAAGAAATGCTACTGATTTTTCTGTGTTGATTTTGTATCCTGCTACTGTGCTGAAATCATTTATCAATTCCAAGAGTTTTTTTGTAGAGGTTTTAGGCTGTTTGATATATAGGATCATGTCATCTGCAAACAGGGACAGTTTGACTTCATCTTTTCCAATCTGGATGCCCGGTATTTTCTTCTCTTCTCTGATTGCTCTGGCTAGTACTTCCAACACTATGTTGAATAGGAGTGGTGAGAGTGGGCATACTTGTCTAGTTCCTGTTCTTAAAGGGAAAGCTTTCAGCTTTTCCCCATTCAGGATGATATTGGCAGTGGGTTTGTCATATATGGCTTTAATTATGTTGAAATACTTTCCCTCTATACCTAACTTATAGAGGGTCTTTGTCATGATTGAGTGCTGAACTTTATCAAATGCTTTTTCAGCATCTATAGAGATGATCATATGGTCCTTGTGTTTGAGTTTATTAATATGGTGTATCACATTTATTGATTTGCGTATGTTGAACCAACCTTGCATCCCTGGGATGAATCCCACTTGATTGTGGTGAATAATTTTATGTATGTGTTGCTGTATTCCGTTTGCTAGTATTTTAGTGAGGATTTTTGCATCTATATTCATCAAGGATATCGGCCTGTAGTTTTCTTTTTTGGTTATATCTTTACCTGGTTTTGGTATCAGGATGATGTTTGCCTCATAGAATCAGTTTGGGAGATTTGCGTCTGTTTCAATCTTTTGGAATAGTTTGTAAAGAACCGGTGTCAATTCCTGTTTGAATGTTTGGTAAAATTCTGTTGTGAATCCATCTGGTCCTGGGCTTTTCTTTGTTGGGAGCCTTCTGATAACAGCTTCAATCTCCTTTATTGTTATTGGTCTGTTCAAATTTTCTACGTCTTCATGGTTCAGTTTTGGGAGCTTGTGTGTGTCCAGAAATTTATCCATTTCCTCCAGATTTCCAAATTTGTTGGCGTATAGTTGTTTATAGTAGTCTCGAATGATTCCTTGTATTTAGATGAATCAGTTGTAATATCGCCTTTTTCATTTCTAATCTTTGTTATTTGAGTCTTCTCTCTTCCTTTTTTTGTTAGCCATGCTAATGGTTTGTCAATTTTATTTATCTTTTCAAAAAACCAACTTTTTGATTCGTTGATCTTTTGAATTGTTTTTTGGTTTTCAATTTCATTCAGTTCTGCTCTGATCTTAATGATTTCTTTCCATCTACTAACTTTAGGTTTCGATTGTTCTTGTTTTTCTAGTTCTTTAAGGTGAAGTGTTAGGTTGTTCACTTGCCATCTTTCCATTCTTCTGAAGTGAGCATATAATGCCATAAATTTCCCCCTCAATAATGCTTTTGCAGTATCCCACAGGTTTTGGTATGATGTATCATTGTTTTCATTAGTTTCAATAAATTTTTTGATTTCCTGCTTGATTTCTTCTTGGACCCATATGTCATTAAGTAGAATGCTATTTAATTTCCATGTGTTTGTATAGTTTCCAGAGTTTCGTTTGTTATTAATTTCTAGTTTTAATCCATTGTGGTCTGAGAAGATACATGGGATAATTCAATTTTTTTGAATTTATTGAGACTTGATTTGTGACCTAATATGTGATCTATCCTGGAGAATGATCCATGTGCTGATGAGAAGAATGAATATTCTGAGGTTGTTGGGTGGAATGTTCTGTAGATATCTGCCAATTCCAATTGGTCTAGAGTCTTGTTCAGATCTTGTGTTTCTCTACTGATTCTTTGCCTAGATGATCTGTCTAATGTTGACAGTGGGGTGTTCAGGTCCCCTGCTATTATGGTATTAGTGTCTATTTCCTTCTTTAGGTCTAATAGAGTTTGTTTTATAAATCTGGCTGCTCCAACATTGGGTGCGTACATATTTATGATTGTTATGTCTTCTTGATGGATCAGTCCTTTTATCATTAAGTAGTGTCCCTCATTGTCTCTTTTTATGGTTTTTAGTTTAAAGTCTATTTTGTCAGATATAAGAATAGCTACTCCAGCTCGTTTTTCTTTTCTGTTTGCATGGTAAATCTTTTTCCATTCTTTCACTCTTAGTCTGTGTGAATCTTTATGGGTGAGGTGGGTCTCTTGTAGGCAGCATATAGTTGGGTCCTCCTTTTTGATCCAGCCAGCCAGTCTGTGTCTTTTGATTGGGGAATTTAAGCCTTTTACATTAAGAGTTGTTATTGAAAGGTGTTGATTTATTCCTAGCATTTTATTGGTTGTTTGTTTGTCTTAGGTGTCTTTTGTTCCTTGCTTTCTGATTTAGTGTTTGGTTTCTGTGTTTGTTGGTTCCTTAGGTTGTAGATAGCATTTTTTGTTTGCTTGTTTTCTCTTCATGAATGCCATTTTTATTATACTAGTGGGTATTGATTTTTCTTGGGTGTTTATGGCAGTGGTAGTTATTTTTCAGGAACCAAACCCAGTACTCCCTTGAGGATTTCTTGTAAGGGTGGTCGTGTGGTAGTGAGCTCCCGCAGTTTTTGTTTGTCTGAGAAATATACTATTTGCCCTTCATTTTGGAAGGATAGCCTTGCAGGGTATAGTATCCTTGGCTGGCAATCTTTGTCTTTTAGTATTTTGAAAATATCATCCCATTCCTTTCTAGCTTTTAGGGTTTGTGATGAAAAGTCTGATGTTAGCCTGATTGGGGCTCCCTTATAGGTGATTTGACACTTCTCTCTTGCAGCTTTTAAGATTCTCTCTTTGTCTCTGAGTTTTGCCAATTTGGCTATAACATGTCTTGGAGAAGGCCTTTTTGGGTTGAATACATTTGGAGATTGTTGAGCTTCCCGGATCTGAAGATCTGTGATTTTTCCTATACCTGAGAAGTTTTCTGCCACTATTTTGTTGAATATATTTTCAATGCAATCTCCATTTTCCTCCCCTTCTGGAATACCCATGACTCGGATATTTGAGCGCTTAAGGTTGTCTGATATCTCTCTCAGATTTTCTTCAATGTCTTTGATTCTTTTTTCTTTTTTTTGTCCGCTTGTGTTATTTCAAACAGCCCATCTTCAAGTTCAGAGGTTCTCTGTTCAAGTTCAACAGGCCTGCTGGCTAAACTCTCCGTTGTGTTTTTTATTTCGCCAAATAACTTCTTCAGTTCAGCAAGTTCTGCTACATTTTTTTTCAGGACATTGATTTCCTTGTACATTTCCTCTTTCAGATCCTGTATACTTTTCCTCATTTCATCATGATGTCTAGCTGAGTGTTCTTGTATCTCATTCAGTTTCCTTAGAATTATCACTCGAAATTCCTTGTCAGTCATTTCAAGGACTTCTTGTTCTATAAGATCTTGACTTTGAGATTTATTAACTTTTGGTGGTGTACTTTCTTGATTTTTTGTATTTCTGGTATCTTTTTTTTGATGTTTATTCATTTTGGTTGGGGGTTTCACAGTCCACCAGTTTGAGACTGTTGACTTACTAAGATGTTGCTGTGGTTGCCAATTTGGTATGGCTACCTCTGTGACTGCTCAGTTGGCCTCTAGTGCCTTGTGTGTGTGGTTGCCTTGGGTCTTGGGCCTCTCCAGGGAGCCACCTCTCTGGTAAGCTTGGACTCTGCTGGGCTGCTGGATCACGGGGCAGTACCGCAGGGTGTGTGGTCTCTGCTGAGCTTCCACTTCCTGTGCAGGACTTCTCCCTGTTCCGTGCGCTCTGGCCTGGGCTGCTGGATCACGCAGTGATGGCCCCACAGGGTGTGTGGTTTCTGTCGAGTCTCCGCCTCCCTAGCCGGACGTCTTCCCGCTCTGTGCGCACTGGGCTGGGCTGGGATGTGTCATCTGCAACCCTCGTCTATCAGCTGGGCCTTCAAGATCCTGCTAGGAACTGCCTCGACCAGGAAGTCTACCAGGTTTCTGCTAGGCGCAGATGACCGGTCGCTCTGGGTGCCTTTGTAGCACTGTGTAGATCTTTCTCAGGACTTATCACCTTCCTCCTGGTATCACGGTTATTTGTGTACTTGTCTTATCTCCCACACCAGAGCGTGAGCTCTTCGGGGGAGGAGCCCGCAGCACACAGTTCACCTTTGAATCCCCCCAGAGCAGACTGACTCCGGTTCCGCCCACAGTCAGCTCTCCGTCAGGTTCAAGTGAACTCTGGAACTCTCTGACCATACTATTCCTAACCAGAAATTGGTTAGGCGTTTTTCTGAACTGGTGGCCAGAGAGATGGTATCTGCCTCCCGGTAACAGGAAGTTTACCAGGGGTCGGAGCCCAGGGTGCGGTGGAGTGACAGTTGGCCCAGTCCGTACTTCCTTGCCCTCCCGAAACTGGCCGGGGATGCCCCACGCCACCAGCCCTGCCAGAGAACCGCGGAGCGAGTGGGAGGGGAGGCCAGCCCACAGGCCCCAGGAAGCCCCACGCTGGGGCAAGCAAGTGGGAAGGCTCAGTGAGGAGCCGAACCAGGCGAGGAAGACAGGCTTGGCCGAACCGGGCCAGAGCCCCCACCACCTGAGAAAATGGAGGCAGCCCTGGGCTAGTGAGTGGCCTAGTGGGGCAGGTGGAAGCCAGGCAGGCATCCACCCCCTGAGCAGGGCCGGGCCAGGGGTCACTCACGGAGCTGTGCCAGGTCGGGTGCCTCCCTCTCTGCCTCTGTGTCATCGCCGTCCCCGTTCTCAGCCGCCGCCACCTCAGCCTGCTCACTTGGTCCCACGCCGTAGCTCAGGCACTCCCAGGAATCTTCTTTTATGCCGGCCTGAAACCTCAAATCCTGAATAGGGCAGCTGGCCGCCTTCAGTGTGGCCCCAGCCTCCAGGATCCTGGCTGCATCAACCACAGCCCCGGCACCGTGTTCCCTGTTTAGAGACTCGCTTTTGAAGCTAAGAAACAGTTCTTTTCCTGCTCCATACTTCAAAGCTGTTGCCTGTAAATGAGGCAGCCTCTCCTGCCAAGGGCAAAGTGGCGGTCAGCCCCCACGACTGGCCACCAGCAGCGGTCCTCCCTTAAGAGATGGCAAGAGGAAGGTCCACAAGTTTCCTGGCTGCCTAAGGCCCAGTGGCTGCCTTTTCCACCTCAGCTACTCCACGCCAAGCACCGCAACCACCGCCATCTTAGGATCTGTTTCTGAGGCCGAGAAGTCCAAAGTCCATCTGGGGGTGGCAATGTGACCCAGGGGTCTCACATTGCAAGATGGTGGAAGCAGAGAGACAATACTTAACTTTTCTATGCACATTGATTTATCAAAAAACCTTATTAAATCTAAAGAAAACACCACTACAAGCAACCTTCCTGAAAGTACATTAGTAACATTTTCTTGAACTATAAAGGTCTCCCATAGCAAATATATTATTTGTATACTTATTTGAGGATAACCATATTAATTCTCAAATATTGAGAAAATGTCTTTCTTTGTAGTCAGATGTTCTTTATGGTTTCACAGTAGTAGTTTTAATATATAATTTTCATACCAAGCATTATGTTAAAGTTCCATTACTTTAAATTATGCTAATCAGTTTTGTAACTAGGAATTGTTTATCTGTTTATTCCTCATACATTTATTTAAAAAAATAAATGCACCATTTTCTTTCTTTCTTTATTTTTTTTCTGGTAAGTGCTTCTAAGTAAAATATGTTGTCTATGCTTTTGTTCCTGTATATTTCTATAACTCATATGTGCTTTTCCCCCCCTTTATGGCATATATAGACTCATTTTTAAATTGGACAACAGAAGAAAAAATAAAACATAGAAAGCACATTAGAAATAAATAATGTTCTATTCAGATAACAGTTTGATTCTTCTAATACTTTTCTGGAGCAAAATTGCAGTATGTAATGGGGCATAATTGTGTATTATTGCCACTAGAGACCAGTTGGCATTTGTCTCTTAAGGTTTCCTGATGGATACAAGTGTAGAAATAGTCAATAATAAAATAATACATTTTATTTGAAAACATGTTTTGAGACTTTTAAACTATGCTTTCGTTAATAAACAAGTAACATCCAGTATAAGATGGACTTCTTTAACTAAAGATTAAATAAAAGACCAGAATTTTTTTCCTTCTGTATTTATCCCATGGCATATCATTGAAGTATTGCTTCAATTCTTACCAAGATATCAGATATGTTATCCACACGGAATATGTTAGAATAGTTTATTTCAAAGACAGTAAAAACATTTCTTTCATCAATGATATTATTTTTAACAAGTCCTTTCTCCTTATATTCACATCATATAAAAACTCAGTTTCTCACATAAGAATAAAGATTATTTAAAAATTATATTTATATGCCTTATCTTTGAAAAAGTGAGGTCAGTAGTTCAGTATTTCTACAGTTTCCTTACGTCCTGTGCATGATCCCATAAGTTAAAGTACAGGTATACACATCCTTTACATCCAACATTTTGTGATATCTTTTTGGTAACAAATGTATAGCACTACTTTTCCTAATTGAAAATTTGTGGAGAAAAAGGAACTCTCATACACTGTTGGTGGGACTGCAAAATGGTGCAGCTTTTACGGAAAATGGTTTGGAGGTTCCTCAAACAATTACAGATAGATCTACCATATGACCCAGCTGTTCCACTGCTGGGAATATACTCAGAGGAATGGAAATCATCATGTCAAAGGGATACCTGTACTCCAATGTTCATTGTAGCACTATTTACAATAGCCAAGAGTTGGAACCAGCCCAAATGTCCATCATCAGAAGAGTGGATAAGGAAACTGTGGTATATCTACACAATGGAATACTACTCTGCTATAAAAAAGAAAAACAATATGGATGGACTTAGGGAAAATTATATTAAGTGAAACAAGTCAGGTACAGAAAGAGAAATACCACATGTTCTCACTTATCTGTGGGAGCTAAAAATAAATAAATAAATACACAAACAAATAAAGGGTGGGGGGGGGGAAGAAGACACAACAATCACAACAATTCCTTGAACTTGTTAAGACAAGTGAACAGATATGATGTAGTGAGGGAGGGGTGAAAGGGAGGGGAAAGATGAACCAGTAAAGAGTCACGAAAATCAATGACAATGAATATTGAGAAGGTAAAACAAAACAAAACAAAACAAAACAAAACAAAAACTCAACAGGATTGGTACAAAAAAAAGAAAATTTGAATTTAACATAACTTAAAGAATCATTTAGAGTTTGCAGTTTAAAACAATGCCATACGTCATTAAGATTTCTCTATTTTTTAGAGCAGTTACCTCAACATTAATACTAAAGCAAAGCTCAGACATGCATACATTACTAATTCAAGTAAGGCATTTTAATGACAATCGTTGGTTTATTGCCCAGCTATTATATTTCTCCTCACTCTCACTTTCCTACCCATACTTCAATTTTTTCTTAAAAGGCAATCTTCTGTTATTCATTCAGTTCAAGTCTCTGGTAAGGGAAACCTCATTCTCCTTGCCATACTTTGGGAAGCCAGGCTCACACCTACCTGAACATGGAGTTTTCCTGGCCACAAGATGTTAGTTCGAGATTGGGCACATACTTCTTGAGTCAGTGAGCTTCAAGGGAACATTGCTCGAGGCTTCTGCCAATAATGGTTCCTCACTATTAGGAGAGAATTACTGGAAAGAATGGTTTCATTTTATCTCTGAACAGTGTTGCTCGTAGATATCAAGCCTAGATCTGCAAAAACCATTGTACTATTGGTTGGAGAACAGAGGCAAAAGGCCGCAGAGAAATGAAATCAAAAGACTTATTAAACCATGTCTTATTCCAACCCCATCCCTGAATTATTTTTTCAATTATGTTAATTGGTAATTTCCCTCTATTTTTAAAGTTTGTTTGTGTTGGGTTTCCAATCATTTAAAACTGATATTTGATGTGAAACATGAGGGAACATTAAGCTTTTCAACATTTTTCCTATCACTTAGCTAAATTAAAATTCTCATTGGTTAATAAATGATTTTCTCAGGACATATGACAACGCTAATACCTGAGGGTAGCATTACTCCATATCAGACTGAGAAAGGCTGAATTTGGGAGTCCATACTGCGGATGGATGCTCCAGCTCAAAAGAGGAGGCAGGGCTGGCTTCATGGGTGTGCAACCTACATAGATGCACAGGGTTGCAAGCTTAGAAGAACCCATGCTTGGTTTAATGCTTTGCTTTCATCATCTTAAAATTCCTAATAATTTTTGAACAAAGGCCCCACATTTTGATTTTGGTCTGAAACCTGCACATTATGTAGCTGATTCTGTAAAGTGAGCTGTCTATTGTCTAGTCTGTTCTTCTAGGTGGAATACACAGATATATCTTGAAATTAGGTTGAAACAAGAAAATCTTTGTTTTCAAAGGAGATGAACCAGTTGGGAAATGGCAGGAAATGTAACCCTAGGATAATGAGGGCAAGGATATTTGAGGACAAGTGGAAAATTGGCTAATTTAATTGCTGATCTCAGTCATAGAACTCTTTGTATTTTTACCATTCAGAGCCCAAACTGGGCTCAGAGACTGAGACTGTCTGAAATTAAGATTTTTCCATAAAGGCTAGAGAAATCCAAGAATATTAGAATGTATAATCTTAACAGTTCAGGACAATCTACACTGAAGCACGGGTGAAGAACCTAAAAAATTGAATTGGTTTCTTACCTTAATTTCATCTTGCCAAAGACTCAGTTTTTCAAAGTAATTGTTTTGGTGATACTACCATTATAGTAACATGGACGAACTTAGAGAAAGTCATGTTAAGTGAAATAAGCCAGACACAGAAAGAGAAATACCATATATACTCACTCATAAGTGGGAACTAAAAACTAAACAAATAAATTTAAAAAGAAAGATACAGCAATCACAATAATACGTTGAACTTTCAAAGGGAGAGAACAGAACTGAGGTTACCTGAGATGGGAAAGGGGGAAGTGGGGGAGGGTAAGGGAGGAATTGGTAAAGGACCATGAAAAATGATTATATTGTATAATATTGAATATACTAATTATTCTGATTTCAGGATCACATATTGCACACAGGTAATGATACTCAATTCTTTACCCCACAAATGTGTACAATCAACTATGTACTATCTTAATTTTACAATAAAAATAAATGAATAAATTAAATTAGATTAAATTAAAAAGCAATTGCTTATATATTTCTTCTTAAACATATATTCATCTACCTGTAGTTTTAAATGAATAACATTATTTTAAAAGCCTTTAGCAGCAAGATCCTAAAAGAGCACACTATGAAAAAATTTTAAAAAGTTTTTTGTTGAGTTTGGGTAGTGACCTCAATGGTGGTGCCAAAGATATATTCATGTACTAATCCCCAGAACCTGTGAATATTACTTTATATGGTAAATAAGTGAATACTACCTTACATAGAAAAGATGTGATTATATTAAAGGACTTGAGATGAGGAATTTATTCTGTATCATCTGGGTGGGCCTTAAATACAATCACGTGGATCCTTATGAGAGAGAGGCAGAGGGCTTTTTGACACACACACACACACACACACACACACACACACACACACACACACACACAGGAAAAGGTGATAAGAAGATGGCACAAGAGAGATGTGGCCACAAGCCAAGGAGTGACAACAGCCATCAGAAGTTGGAAGAGGTAAGGAACAGATTCTCCCCTAGAGCCTCCAGAGGGAGCGCAGTCCTGCTGACCCCTTGATTTTGGCTCAGTGAAACTGATTTTGGATTTCTGGCCTCCAGAACTGTGAGAAAATAAGTTTCTGTTATTTTGAGTCACCAAGTTTTTAATGTATTATGGCAGCCATAGAAAACTAATATACTATGCAATTAATAATGATGCACAGCAGTGAACTTTAATATTTTATTAAGAAAAAGATAAATTGTTGATATGTAGGTATGGGGTGGACACGGCAGATGAATGAAAGAAATCTTCAAAAGGTCAATACTTTGCAAAGCCCAGGCATTATGACAAGCATTCAATTTAAAGTCTAAGATAACTCTTTGGTAAGGGTACTAAAGGTAAAAGTACGATGTTCTCAGCTGAGGGATCCAGTCCAACACCAGAAGCTAAGCATGACTCATTGGCAATGGCAAAGAGATTATTAGCTGTGGTAAATGTTTTCAGGACAGCTACACAGGAAATTGATAGTTATTAATATTTAATGATTCATTTTATGCTTGGCAGGCTATCTACCCGGATACAGACAAGTTCATCCGCAGAAGAGTTTTTTGCTCTTGGAAATATTTTTATTGTTGTGTATAAAGAAAATATAATTATTTTTAACCAAAACATTAGAAACTGTGACTTTGTATAGACATAGCTCATCTGAAATATTTATTATCAGTATCCATTCTTTCAACTTCAAAATAGACAGATATAATTAATTATTTATATTTCACTTTATTGCATCATGAATTTGAAATGATTGAGAGCTATAATAAAATCCAATAATTTTTTTAACTGGGCAGCAAAAGAAAAAACTCATAATTGGGACAATGCAAGATATATTTTCAACACCAACAGTTTATACAATATGAATACCCTAGGCAGTTAGGTGATTTTTAACACTTTCTCTTCCACCTTATCAAATTGTTCAATTTGTCTATTTACTGTGAAAATAAATCTGTTTCTATGTATATTGCTGCAGCTCCATCAGTCTTCCTTTTTTTTTAAATTATAAAAATGGAAGTTGAAGATATTCCTAAAATATCAGGGGAGATAATATTCAGGGGAGGTAGCTGAATGGGAAATAAGACAACAGGTTTAAATAAATATACATTTGGTGATCTTCTAAAAGAAAAAAATAAAATTATTACATAATAATGAGCATTTAAAAAATGTAGGCACCAGAGCTGGAGGAATGAGCAAGACATGGCCACCACCTTGGAGTTCACAGAGTAGCAGGTGGATGTGGATAAGGTAGAGAAGATCAAACAAACCAGCACGGATGCCATCCAGGCCACCTCTGTGCTGTCATTTCTTACCACACTTCTCTCATCCTCAGGTACGCTAGCCTCCTTGCTGTTCCTCAAGCATACCAACCATATTTCTTCTTAATGGCTTTTGTCCTTGCCATTTTCTATGCCTGGAATGCTCTTTTCCCATGTCTTAGGTTATCCCAGAAGTGGACCCAGAGCCAAGGATTCAAGTGCAAGTAACACTTAGAGGGAAGGCATTAGGGTCGCACTCGGTACGTCTGGAGAGGGAATGTCATCTCAGTAAAGGAATGGGCTGTCGTACACTCACACAATCCAGTCATTTGTTTTGGATTACTGAGAGAAGAGAAGGGGTCAGTAAATACATTCTCCTGAGCACTTAGCTCTTCATTCCCAAGAAAAATCATTTGGAGAAGGTCTTTGCTGTGAACCATACGTGGCAAAGTATGAAGAAGCTGGGGTCTGGGAAACCACTCATGTCTGCAGGGCTCACAGTCCCACTGTCTGTGGGCTTTCACACCTCACAGAGGACTTTCTTCACTACCCTGCTCATACATTCTATTCATTTACCTTGCTTTATGCTTTCCTCATAGCACCTGTTAATCTTTGGCATTATATATTTACTTATTTTCCATCTCCACCCCACACCCTGCACAGTAATGTAAGCTCCATCAGAGTAGGAACTTTGTTTTGTGGATTGTTGTACATGCAGTGCCTAAATCAGTCTGGTTAAAATTGCTCAAAAATAATTGTTGGAAGAGTAAGTAAATGAACTATGGTGGCACGGAAAGTGGAACAAAACAGTTTTAGGGGTAGAGGCAACATTGTTAGAGAAGACTTCCAAGCTCCTTTTGTGTTTGAGAAATCAGGTAGAAATAGTAAATGGTATATTTAAATTTAGAGAGAAATAAGGGACTTCATAGAACTATAAATAGTCTGGCAGGGGTGGAGTAAAGGATTCATTAAGTCATTTTTTCAGTTAATCACCCATCTTGTCAACAAGTATACACTGAGTGTTTATTATGTGCCAGGTACATTATTATGCTCCTATATTCAAAGGCAGACACAGTCTGCTATGGTCTGCATGTGTGTGTCCCCCAGAATTTATATTTTAAAATCCTAACCCCACAAGGTGATGGTATTAGGAGATTGGGACTTTGGAGGTGATTAGGTCATGCATTTGAGTCCTCATGACTGGGATTAGTGACCTTACAGAAGAGACCCTAGAGAGCTAGCTTGTCCCTTCTGCCATATGAAGTTAAAGTGAGAAGGCAGATGTCTACAACAGAGTGGGTTGTCACCAGACACTGAATCTGTGGGTACTTTCATTTTGGACTTCACAGCCTCCAGAATTGTAAGAAATAAATTTCTGTTTTCATAAGCTATCCAGTTTATGGTATTTTGTTATAGCAGCCCAAATGGGCTAAGACACAGTCCCTGTCCTCTTGAAGCTTAACCATTAGTGGAGCAGACATTTTCCAAAGATCACTATGCTAATGCAGTTTGCAAGGCAGTAAGCACTACAAAGGGAGAACTTTTGGAGAGAGTGTGTAACAGAGAGAACTAACCAAGAATAGATCTGGGGTGGTCAAGAAAGGCTTCCATGAAGAAGTGCCATTTGAAATGACTATTTTCACAAGTGGTGGGAATAAAGCAGTAAAAAAAAAAGACAGAGAACGTCCTCTTTAGAGCATGCCTTCTAGTGGGATGAAGGGCCCAATGCATATATAAGCAAGTGTAATGTGCAGCTTGTCAGTAGGTGAAAATTACCATGAAGGTAAACAAAGCAGAGGAAGTGAGATAGAGTACCAGAGGGTAGGGCCTGGGCTTACTTTATCATACCAGGGGTCTTCAAAATGTTAATAGAAAGATCGTTATCTTTAATTCCATTATTCCATGACCTTTCTAAAGTACTCTTGAATAGTATTGTGTGAGAAGGCTCATTGATAAATTCACATTTGAAGAGAAAACAGAAAGAAAACAAAGAAATACTCCATGGTTGAGGGAAAAATGGCAAAAATGGGCAAAAATCCAGAGGTGAGGGTATGCTTAGTATGTTTGAGGAAACAGCAAGAAAGCCAGTGTGGCTGAGATGAGGGAAAGAAGAATGCAGGAGGGTGAGTCAGAGAGAAAGGAGAAGTTTACGAGCCATTGTGACGGCATTTGCTTTTAGTTTGAGTGAAATGGAGCATTTACAGTGGAGCAAACAGGGATCTGACTTATTTAAAAACAAGCTGCTGTGTTGAGGATGTGGGGGAAAGTGTAGAAGCAGGAAACTACTTGGAAGACTACTATAAAAGTCCAATGAAGAGTTGATGGCTGGAATCTGGGCATGCAGTGAAAGCAGTGAAAGTGAGAGCAGGGATGAGATTCTAGAGCCTAGAGGAGTCGCTGTCTGAGAGGTGGTTGCTATGGTTTGTATGTGTCCCTCCAAAATTCATAGGTTGAAATGTAATAATCCAGGTGGTGGTATTAGAAGGTGGGGCTTTTTGGATAAAAAGGGGGAAAAAAAAAAGCTTAGTAAAATCAAGGAAATGGTCTGAAAATCAAGCTCTTACTGATAAAGTGGAATGTGCAAATCACCAAGCTTCACTAAAGACTGATGTATAAAATTTATTTCAGCTTTGTTTTTGAAAATATTTCTAAAGTACATTAGTTTATTTTTCTGGTAGTGTGCCAAATATTATAAAAATCTTGCTTTTAGATGTAGAAGGTGGGTAAAGATTGGGCTAAATCTATATAGATCGGGACATGCTTAGATATTGTGTAAAGGATGATCCTGTTTCTATAAAAGAAATCATGAAAAGAGAAAAAAACTGCATATATGTAAGTGTATGTGTGTGTGTAAGATTATTTAAGCCTGGAGAAACACACGTAGGGATATATAAGAAGTTGTTAACAACTTCATGTTACTTTGCTGGGCAGTGCTGATGTGAGTGGAAGAGACAAGCTGGGGAAGGCCATACAAATGTCAGAGAAAAGAGGGGGCTGAAAAGGCATGCATTTGATGATATTTACATGGAATTATATACAAATGACTGAGTAAAATACTTTTGAAAAGTGATCTGAGAAATGAAAAAAAAAAAGATGGTGGGGCCTTTTGGATGGCGATTAGGTCATGAGGGCTGTGCCCACATCAACTGGATAAAAGACGAGTGAGGGAGTTTTTCACCCCTTTTTGCCCATTTGCCGTTCCTTCATTTTCTGCCATGTGAAGACACAGTGTTCATCCCCTATAGAGGATGTAGCAATAAGGTGCCATCTTGGAAGCAAAGAGACTTGTCCCTTATCAGACACCAAAGTGGCTGGCATCTTGATCTGAACTTCCAGGCTCCAGAACTATGAGAAATGAATTTCTGTTTTTTATAAATTACCCAATCTCAGGAATTTGGTTATAGCAGCACAAACAGACTAAGGCAGTGGTGGTAGAATGTAAGGAAAAGTGAAGAGTCAAGGACGTCTGCAAGTTTTTGGCTGGAGCAACTAGAAGGAAGAAGTGGCCACTTACTGAGGAGAAGGTAAAGATTTCTGGACACCAGGAGTTAACTTTTAGGCATGATTTAAATCTAATATTAAGTTCCAAAGACTAAAAGAATCAAGTCTTATCCTTAAACCATACGTCATATTAAATCCAAAGTTAAAAGACTGAAAGAATCAAGTCTGATTCTTCAGCCACAGGTCAGGACTGCTAATAATGCAGCCTTGTAGCAAACCCCAGCTGGGAGCACAGCTTCCCTCAGAGACTAAGGGGAGAAAGTAATGCAAGTACATTATGTACTCCCTGCTTGGTCCTTGTGCCCTAGAAATTAAATGCCATTAGATAGCCTAGACCTTAAGGAGAGTTCACTTGACTACGAGGTGTGTGTGCGGGGGGAGGAGGACGGAGAGAGGACGAATTGTCCTTCCTTCATTCCTAGTAGCTCCAAAACAGGACTGACACTGAAACATGCTTCTGTTTTACCAGCCACACAGCTCTGAGACGACCAAAAGCAAGAGGATCCAGTTTTAAAACACAAACTAGAACTTTTGAAGAAAGGACAATGTGACGAGTTGATAAACTGTGAGTGGTGGTGTGGAGATATTCATTATGTTACCCTGCATACTTTTTTGAATTTTTTTAAAAACAAAAAGTTATTTAATTTGAGGTGTTTTCAGATATACATACACAAACACATATACACATACTTACAACTTGTAGACAGAAATCAAGGCTGTAGGCAGAAATAATTTATAAAGATTTCTGAAAGCCAAGCTTGAGGAGCAACCAGCCAAACACAAGCCAACAGAGTTGGAAAGTGCTCCAAAGCCTACTACAAGCAACTGCATTTTATTATAAGGGTTTCTCAAAAGCAGGTTTCAAAAGGGACTGGGAAAATTCCAAGTGCAGATGTTCTTTTCTCACAGAACACAAGAATCACAGTCTTTGGTTACTGATTACAACATGGGAACCAAAAGCATCTACCTGCAACCTGAAGCAGAAGCGTCATGCTGCAGCTATTCTTAATAACATCTAAATGACTTATTCAGATCCAGCAGGTTACATATTAATGAATAAATCAGCAATTCTAACCACATGCATTGTTTATCATAAGAACAAGATATCGACATCGAGTTCATGAAACTTATCCCAAGGCAGTGAATTTTGGAAAAACGGTTCCATTTTGGTTATTTTCTTCATCAATATGCATTTAAATACATACATATATATATAAAACTGTGCTTTTTCAAATCATGTATTGTTGAGTTATTTTCTTGCCAATTCCCAATTTTAATTTTTTCCTGTTTTAATATAACTTGGTTGGATCACTAAAAAGTGTATCATATGTTTTCTTTTTTTCATGATATAAAAAAAGAAATATACATGCAATAGTCTTCATCTAAGTCTTGCTCTCTGGTATCAACCACATATAATTTTCTTAGCTGTTTTCAACTTGCAGTTTCCAAAATATCTTTACATACTAGGATTCTGATGCTCTTCTTAATTTATTTGGTCATGATTAACATAGAATGAGAATTTAGCTTATTTATATAATACTTCCATTTTCCCTCCATCACATTCCCAATATATTTTTATCTCTATTTTAGATTCTCAATTTCTTATCTTTCTATCTTTAAAAGGCTATCTGAGCACCTCTATCTCATGTTTCTCCATCTTAAGGCAGTGTCTCTGGCAGCCTACTTGGGTGGGAAGAGGCCACTAGCACAGTTGTCTTCTGTAAGGACAAACATATTAAGAAGAGGTTTAGTTCTTCTTGTTGAACATAAGGAAAGAGACTCCTTTTATTTAGAGCATTTACTTTGGAAAACTTGTATTTGTCCTCTCTTTGAAATGTGTAAAATTTCTTTTGAAAACTAGATAGGGCTTTTGTCACCTTATCACCGAAGAATGTGTTCTCAAGGACCAACCTTCTGAAATGGAACATCAAGGAAGACAGCACCCCTATCTCCAACGTCCACAGAAGGGTAAGAGCCTAACTTCCGTGGGCTCTTGCTGCAAGATGCAGAACTACCTCTTTCCCTCCTGCCATAAAGATCTGATGGGATGAAATACATCTGACAAGTGGTGATGTAAGTTCCTCTTACTTGACGACTAGTCATTGTTTATCTTGAAAACATGTATGTAGTGGGGTGTATCTGTTTGCTTATATCAAAGAGGGAGATTTATTTCTTTCTTTGCAAAAATTCTTAGTAGATCGCCTGTGATGAATATCACATTCTGGTTTAATGTTTATTCAGTAATAAACTTGTTTTTTGGGTTTTTTTCACATATTACTTTTGGGGAGAGGTTTCTGGCTTGGGGGAAGACTTTGTTTTTAATTGTGTTTCCTAAAACCTCCTATTGAGGTTTCTTTCCTCCTTCTACTTAATTTCTGTCCTGTATGAGCTTATCTCTGTATTGACAGCATTACCTTATCTTGATAATCCTAATTAAGTCTCTGGGCTTTGTACATTGGTCGACTATTTCAGTCAAATCTTTAAATAGCATCTTCATTATTGTGACTGTATAAATAATGTTTACAATAGAGCAGAGCTCATTGATTCTTCTTTGTGCTTAAAAAATACTTATCCGGAATTTCTAATTGCCAATCCCCTCTCCTCCTGATTTACTTTATAGCCTCCATTTTTCAAATTCTCCATTCAGTCTTTTTCCCTCTGTCCTTCCTCCAAAGGCCCCACATCCTCCTGCTGCAATCTGGACTGCCAGCTCCACAGACTGCTGCACCTGCTGCTACCAGCTTGGATCCTGTCTTTCCTGTTTCCACCCTCTTCTGGTGCACATTCTTCCTCTTTTGGTTTTCTCCCTTATTTTTGCTAGGTTACACTTTTAGGAATATTCTAAGTAAGCATGTCTGGAAGGTAAGTCTCCTGAGTCCCTTCCTGCCTGAAAATATGTTTATTTTAACCTAATATTTACCTTATATTTTGGTTGCAAAAGTCTGGATTAAAAGTAAGTTTCTCTTAGATCTCTGAAAGTGTTGCTCCATCATGTTGTGGTATCCAACATTTCTATTGGGATGCCCATTCTCCCTTGTAGTTTATTAGTTGTTTTATCCTTGCAAAGGTTTTTACAATCTTTGAACAATTCTTTAAGTTCTAAACTTTCCCTTTTGATTAAATAGGAATAGAGTTTCTTTTTACCCATTTATTTGCTAGTTTTCAATAAGGGCTCCATTATTTTGGAGACTACTCTCTTGTGTTTCAGATTTGAAAAAGTTTTTGTGTGTATATGCATGTGTGTTCGAAAATTTCTGCCCCTTAATTTACTCTTTTATCTTTCTTCAGAAGTCATTATTAGGTTATTAGATTTCCTGGATTGATCTTTTATCTTCATTATCCCTCATTTAAATTTTTTGTTGAAACGTAATTGATTGTACATATCTGTGGAGTACCATGTTGAATATCAATACCTGTGCACAATGTGTGATGCTAAAATCAGGATAATTAGTATATTCAACATTACACAATGTAATCATTTTTTGTGGACCTTTACCAGTTTCTCCCTAAACCCCCCTTTGCCTCCCTCTTTCCCACATCTGATAATTTCAGCTCTGTTTTCTCCTTTTGAAAGGCCAGTATATTATTGTTATTTATGTTTCTTTTTTCTCTCTTTCCTTCTTTCTTTTTTGTTTATTATTTATTTATTTATGTTAGCTCCCACTTATGAGTCAATATATGTGGTATTTCTCTTTCTGTGCCTGGCTTATTTCACTTAATATGATTTTCTCTAAGTTCATCCATGTTGCTGTGAATGGCAGAATTTCATTTATTTTTTATGGCTGAAAAAAAATGTGTATACCACATTATCCTTATCCAGTTGTCTGTCAATGGATATTTAAGTTGGTCCCAATTCTTGAATATTGTAAATAGAGCTGTGATAAACATAGGAGTGGAGGTATCCCTTCCACATGATGATTTCCATTTCTTTGGGTATATACCCAACAGTGGGATTGCTGCATCATATGACAGTTCTATCTGTAGTTGTCTGAGGAACTTCCATACTGTTTTCCATAGTGGCTGTGCTAATCTACAGTCTTGCCAACAGTATTGGAGGATTCCTCTTTCTCTGTATCATCACCAGCATTTGGTACTATCTTTTCAATAACAGCCACTCTATCTGGTAAGAGATGGTATCTCAATGTGGTTTTGGTTTGCATTTCCCTGATGCTTAGTGATGTTGAGCATTTCTTCATATGTCTGTTGGCTGTTCGTATATCTTCCTTTGAGAAATGCCTATTCAGCTCCTTTGCCCATTTTTTAATTGAGTTACTATTTCTTTTCCTGTTAAGTTGTTCGAGTTCCTTGCATATTCTGGATATTAATCCCTTCTTGGATGCATGGTTTGCAAATATTTTCTCCTGTTCTGTAGGTTGTCTTTTTACTCTGTTGATTATTTTCTTTGCTGAAAGCAGAAGCTTTCAGTTTGATATAATCCCGTTTGTTTACTTGTAATTTTGTTGCCTGTGCTTTGGGAGTCTTATTCATAAAGTCTTTTACCAGTTCTACTTCCTGAAATGTTTCCCTTATGTTTTCTTTAAGGAGTTTTATAGTTTCAGGTCTTATAGTTAAGTCTTTAATCTATTGTGAGTTGATTTTGGTATATGGCAAGAGGTACAGGTCTAGTTTTATTCTTCTACTTATGGATGTCTAATTTTCCCATTACCATTTATTGAAGAGGTAGTCTTTTCCCCATTGTATGTTCTTGGTGCCTTTGTTGAATATTGGTTGGCTGTAAGTATGTAGGTTGATTTCTGGATTTTCTATTCTGATCCATTGGTCTGTAGGTTTGTTTTCATGTGGTCCCATGCTGTTTTGAATACTATAGCTTTATAAAATAATTTGAAGTCAGGTAATGTATGCCTCCAGCTTTATTTATTTATTTATTTATTTATTTATTTATTTATTTATTTATTTAGCTCTGGATTTCTTTGACTATTTGTGGTCTTTTGTTGTTCCATGAATGTTAGGATTGTTTTTCTATTTCTGTGAAGAACATCATTGGTATTCTGATAGGGACTGCATTGGATCTGTAGATTGCTTTGGGTAGTAGGGACATTTTCACAATATTGATTCTTCCAATCCAAGAGCATATAATGTCTTTTCATCTTTTTATGTCCTCTTTAATTTCCTTCAGCAGTGATTTGTAGTTCTCATTGTAGAGATCTTTCACCTCCTTGGTTAGATTTATTCATAGGTATTTTATTTTTTGGTGACTATTATAAGTGGGCTAACATTCTTGATTTCTTTTTCTGCTAGTTCACTGTTGGAGTATAAAAATGCTACTGATTTTTTTGTCTTGATTTTATATTCTGCAACTTCACTGAAATCATTTATCAGCTCTAAGAGTTTTTTGGTGGCATCTTTAGGTTTTTTCATATATAGGATCATGTCATCTGCAAACAGGGAGAGTTTGACTTAATCTTTTCCAATCTGGATGCCCTTTCTTTCTTTCTTTTGCTGGTTTACTCTGGCTAGTATTTCCAAAACTATGTTAAGCAGGAGTGGTTAGAGTGGGCATCCTTACCTTGTTCCTGTTCTTAAGAGAAAGGCTTTCAGCTTTTCCCCATTTGGGATGATATTGGTGGTGGGTTTGTCACATGGCTTTTATTGTGTTGAGATGCCTAACTTGTATACCTAACTTTCTGAGAGTCGTTATCATGAAGCAATGTTGAATTTTGTCCAGTGCTTTTTCTGCACCTATTGAGATAATCATACAGTTTTTGTCCTTGATTTTGATGATGCTAGTGTATCACATTTATTGACTTCCATATGTTGAACCATACTTACATCCCTGGGATGAATCCTGATAATGGTGTAAACATTTTTTAATGTGCTGCTGTATTCTGTTTGGTAATATTTTGTTGAGAATTTTTGCATCTAAGTTCATCACAGCTATTGGGCTGTAGTTTTCTTTTTTTGTTGTATTTTTGCCTAGTTTGGGTATCAGGATGATGCTTGCCTCACAGAATGAGTTTGGGAGAATGGCTTTTGTTTCAATTTTCTGGAATGGTTTGAGGAGAATTGGTATTAATTCCTCTTTAAAGGTTTGCTAGAATTCAGCACTAAAGCCATCCAGTCCTGGGCTTTTCTTTGTTAGGAGACTCCTAATTACTGCTTCAATCTTGTTGCTTGTTATTGGTCTGTTCACATTTTCTATGTCTTCTTGATTCTGTCTTGGTAGTTTGTATGTGTCCAGAAATTTATCTGTTTCCACCAACTTTGTAAATTTATTGTCATACAGTTTTTTATAATACTCTCTAATGATTGTTTGTATTGCTGTGATATTGGTTGTAATGTCTCCTCTTTCTTTTCTGATTTGTGTTTATTTGGGTGTCCGCCTTCTTTTTTTTTTTGGTTAGCCTAGCTAATAGTTTGTCTGTTTTGTTTATCTTCTCAGACAAACAACTTTTTGTCTCATTGATCTTTTGTATCATTTTTGGGGTCTCCACTTCTTTTAGTTCTGCTCTGATCTTAATTATTTTTTTCCAGCTACTAATTTTGGGATTGGATTTTTTTTTTCTTTTTTTCTTTTCCATGTTTTTGCGGTGTAGTGTTAGGTTTTTTATTTGAAATCTTTCTAGTCTTTTGATGTAAGCATTTATTACTGTTAGCTGCCCTCTTGTACTGCTTTTGCAGTATCCCACAGGTTTTGGTATGATGTGTCTTTATTTTCATTAGTTTCAAGAAATTTTTTGATTTCTTGTTTAATTTCTTCTTTGACTCCTAGATCAATCAAGAGCAATGTTGTTTAATTTCCATGTATTTGTATAGTTTCCAAGTTCTGCTTGTTATTAATTTCTAGTTCTAATTCATTGTGGACTGAAAAGATACTTGAAATGATTTAACTTTAAAAAATCTCTTGAGACTTGATTTGTAATCCAATGTGTTGCCTGTTCTAGACAATGCTCCATGTGATGATGAGAAAAATGTATATTATATAGTCATTGGGTGAAAAGTTCTGTGGATATCTGCCAATCCAATTGATCTAAAGCATAGTTTAAATCTGTCCAATGCTGAGAGAGGGTTGTTCAGGTCCCCAACCATTGTCTTATTGGGGTCTATCTCTTTCTTTAGGTTTAATAGTGTTTGCTTTATACATGTGTGCTCCAGTGCTGGGTGTGTATGTATTTATGGTTGTTATGTCTTCATGCTGGATAGATCTCTTTACCATTATATAATGGCCTTCTTTGTCTCTTTTTATGGTTTTTGGTTTAAAGTCTATTTTATATGATATAAGAATAGCTATTTATGCTTGTTTTGGGTTTCCATTTGCATGTTCTATCTTTTTCCATCCCTTCACTTTTAGTCTGTATGTGTCTTTATAGGTGAAGCGAATCTCTTGTAGACAGCATATATTTGGGTCTAGTTTTTTAATCCAAACACTCGGTCTTTGACTTTTAAGTGGGGAATTTAATCCATTTATATTTAGGGTTATTATTTAAAGGTATTGTCTTACTCCTGACATTTAATTGCTTTTATTATGTTTGACTTAAATATCTTTTGTTCCTGTCTTTCCCTTTTATTGTCTTTGGTGTTCATTGGTTTTTTGAGGTGGTATATTATAGTTTCTTTCTTATTTTCATATTTGCTCTACCAGTGCTGTTTGTTCTTTCTCATGTATTCATGGTGGTGATTATCATTTGGGGGGTTCCAGGTGCAGGACTCCCTGAAGTTTTTTTTAAAGAGCTGGTTGTTCGGTGGTAAACTCCTGCAACTTTTGTTTGTCTGAGAAATATACCATTTCCCCTTCATGTCTGAAGGATAACCTTGTCAGGTATAGAATTTTGGACTGACAGTTTTTTTCTTTTAGTACTTTGAATACATCATCCTGTTCTCTCCTGGCCGGTAGTGTCTCTCTTGAGAAGTCTGCTGTTAATCTGATGGAGATTCCCTTATTTGTGACTTGATGCATTTCCCTTGCTGTATTTAGGATTCTCTCTTTGTCTTTGAGTTTTTCCAATTTTATTATAATGTGACTTGGAGAGGACCTTTGTGGATTGAGTCTATTTGGGGATCTTTGAGAATTCTATATTTCTACCAATACCTGTTGAGTTTTCTGCTATTATTTCACCAACTACATTTTCAGTGCCTTTTCCTTTCTGTTCCCCTTCTTGTACACCTATGATTTGGGTATTTGTGTACTTAAAGTATTCTGCTAGCTCGCTCAGATTTTCTTAATTTCTTCTTTGATTTTTTTTTTTTGTGTGCTTAGGTTATTTCAAAAAGACTGTCTTCGAGATCAGAAATTCTCTTTTCCACTAGCTCTAGCCTGCTGCTTACACTCTCAATTGTAGTTTTTATTTTGTTGAATGAATCTTTCAGTCCAGGAATTCTGCTACATTTTTTTTAAAGGTATTTGCCTCTCTGTAAATTTCCTACTTCATGTCCTGGATTGATATTCTTATTTTGTTGTGTTGTCTAACTGGATCTTCTTGCATATCACTGAGCTTCTTTAAGATTGTTACTCAGAATTCCCTTTCAGACATATCAAGAGTTTCCTGTTCAAAGGTCTGGTATTTGAGAATTACAATGTTCTTTTGGTGGTGTCATATTTTCTTGTTTTTTCATATTTTTAGTATTCCTTCATTGATGGGCAGTTATCTGATTGTTCCTTCTTCTATTACTCTGGGGTGGCTTTTGAGGAGAGAGATTCCCTTTTCTGGATTTGTTATACATTGCCCACTGTATGGGGTGTTTTGGTTTCAGTTCCAGGCAGACTCAATAGTTCTGGGTAGACTCAGTATTTCCAGAGGATACCGGCAGCTCTGTCTGTGGCTGGGGCTGCATGAATGGCTGGGCCTGTGTATGTGGGTGAGGGCCATGAAGGCAGCTGTGGTGGTTGGGGTGCTGTGCAGGCAGCTTGGTGGCTGGGCCTGTGTGTATAGGTGGGGGCCACACTGATGGTTATGACAGCTATTACCATGCATGTGGCTACATGTCTGGGGCTGCGCAGGCCACCGAGGCAGCTGGGCCTGCTTGGGCAGCTTGATGGCTAGGCCCACATGAGTGGATGGGACCAAGCAGTTGGCCCAATGGTAGAGACCATATAAGTGGGTGGGGCCTCAGGGGTGGCTGGGCAGTTGGGGTCAAATGGGCTGCCAGGGCCACACAAACAGCTGGAAGCCTAGAACTACGCAGGTGCCTGGTACCATACAGGCAAAGTGAGTCACATGGTGCATGGCAGGGTGTGCTGTGTAGGAAGATCTCCTGTGTGGGGAGAAGGACAACGACTCTGGGACTAGGTGGTGGCACAGGCAACTGTGGAGTTAGTGAGGGCAGGCTGGGGCAGAAGCAGGAGGAGCGTTGCTGCCAGGCAGTGCTCATGGCCAAGCAGATTCTTTCTACCACAAGCGAGAATGCCTCCTGGATGATCCTGGTTTGGGAGACGTGGTGGAAGCTGAAGCTGCATGCCTCTTTCTCCTCTACACCACCCTGCTTGGTCTTTGTCAATCTCCGGCTACCCTCCAACGCTCTCCACTGATGCTCTCCCCTGCACTTAGCTGTCCTTTCCTTGCTCTGGTCCCTTTCTGTGGGAGGATTGTAAGTTGGGCACCTCTAGTCTGCCATTGTGCCCCGCCTCTGCCTCCGGTCCCTCATTTTGGTCTTTCTGTTTTGTGCTTTCCAGGTAACTTCTTTGACTTTATCTTCCAGCCTTGTCAGTTTTAGTTACCACATTTTCCTTTTTATAGCATCCTTTTCTTCTTTTACAAATTTTCTCAATCATTTCTGAGGATACTAGAGTTTGTAGTTGTATCTTATTCCTCTGTTACATCTTTTTTAGAAAAAATTTCCTTCATTTTTTCCTTTCTTCCATTTTGGAGAGTTTCATAAAAATCTGAGGGTTATGATGCCCACTCACTTTTAAAATTAAGACATTAAAAGTTTTTTGGGGGTGTCTCTGGGTACAAAGAAGAGATTTTTCAAATGGCAGGCTACATTTTTGATAATACGGTAAAAACCTTCTTTTAATATAGAAACGTCTAACTGTTGGAGTAGGAGAGTCTTTGCTCTGGATTCTCTCAGTTCCCCGGAGAAGAGCTAGACTACCCTGGGGTTAGGGCCTGGCTGCTCAGAAGCATGAATGGGGGGTGGAGGGTAAGGGAAGGGTAATTTTTCCATATACAATCTTTTAATTAACAGCATTGTTTTTCAGTTCCAACTATGCCTTCTGTTTTACATTATATTTATGAATTGCAAGGTTTGAAAGCTTTTCAGGGACTGTCTCAATTCACAGATCAATTGTCCTCTCTGTGTACTCTCCTTTGTGGCATCCTCTGCTCTATTGCCCCAATTTCCCCTCCCCCATCTTCTTTTGGTTTTCTAAAAATATATCAATATACCTTACCAGACTAGGAATAGTCAGTTACCAGTTCTTCCTATTGTTGTGGGTTTACATTAGTTTTATTCCTCTATTTTTATTTTAGTAGTTTCACAAGAAAAGAGTATGAGATAATGTATGTATTCAGTCTTTCATTTTAAACCCGAAGTTCTTTGAATTTATTCTTTGGGATTTCAACAAAAACAAAGGGAAAAATTAAAATTACCTTTCTTTTCCCCTCCCTTTGGTCATATTCAGACAGTGATAGGTAATCAATTATTTCTGAAAATTGGTGAATAAAGATAAGTAATCAAACATTTAATCTGCTTTTCTATATGAGCTATACTTCAGGGTATCTATATAGTTAGATAAAGAATTATTACAGAAAAGTTCCAGCTAATAAAGGCAGAAGAAATGACAGAATTCGAATCTCACAAATTTGCAAACCCTAATTGAAATAATGGACCTAGGCAATGTTTTCCATTATATGAATGGTTGTTTGAAACTTTAAAACAGGGGCTAACAACACTTTTTAAAGGGGGACTAACAACAATGATTAATCTTTTTCATTTTTTAGCCCTTCCAAGAATTTGATTTTTTTGATTTTAACATTTATTTTCACTTATTTGTGGGGTGCAGTATACTGTTTCAGTACATGCATATACTGCATAATGATTCACTGAGGGTAGATAGCATAGTTTTGTAACCATTAGTCCACCACTTCTTCCCTCTCGGCCTCTGGTAGCCACTATTCTTCTCTCTACTTCCGTGAGAACCACTTTGTGGTGGTTGTTGCTAGGTTCACATATGAATGAGATCATGTGGTATTTGTCTTTCTGTGCCTGACTTACTTCACTTAACATGATGATTTTCATTTCCATCCACGTTGCTGCAAATGACGGGATCATCTCTTTTTATAGCTGAATAATACTCCATTGTGTATACATGCCACAGTTAAAAAAAATTTTTTTATTGACTCATCTGTTGAGCATTTAGGTTGATTTCATCTCTTGGCTATTGTGAATAGTGCTGTGATGAACATGGGAGTGCAGGTGTCTTTTTGATGTACTGATTTCATTTCCTTTGGGTATATACTCAGTAGTGGGATAGCTGGGTTGTAAGAATGACCTATTTTTAGTTCTCTGAGGAATGGCCATACTGTGTTCCACAATGGGTGTACCAATTTACATTCCCACCAACAATGTAGAAGGGTTTTCTTTTCTCTGCGTCCTTGCAGCATTTGTTATTTTCAGTCTTAATAATAGTCATTCTAATTGGGGTGTGATGATATCTCATTGTGGTTTTAATTTGCATTTCCCTGATGATTACTTAATGTTGAGCATTTTTTCATGTGCTTGAAGGCCATTTGTGTGTCTTCCTTTGAGAAATAAGCTTCAGATGTTCTCTTGCTGCTCCTTAGCATTTCTTCTTTCAGACTTAAGAACTCCCTTTAGTATTTCTTGTAAGGCAGGTATAGTGTTGATGAATTCCCTTAGTTTTTGTTTGTCTGGGAAACCTTTATATTTGAAGGTTAATTTTTCTAGATACAGAATTCTTGTCTGACAGTCTTTTTCCTTCAGCACCCTGAATATTATCATCCCATTCTCTTCTGGCCTATAGGGTTTCTACTGGAGAAATCTGCTGAGAGATGTATTGGGGCTACATTGAATGTTATGTGTTTCTTTTTTCTTGCTGATTTCAGTATTCTTTTTCTTTGGTTTTTGATAATTTGATTATGATGTGCCTTGGGGTGCTCCTCCTTGGACTGAGTTTGATTGGTGACCTCTGTGCTTCCTGTACTTGGATACTGTCATCTTTCTCCATACTTGAGAACTTTTCAGCCATTATTTTCTTCAATACGCTTTCTACATCTCTTCCATTTTTTCCTTCTCCTCAGGTATGCCAATTATGCAAAGGTTATTTTGCTTGAGGGAGTCCCATATTTGCTGTATTTCTGTATCATATGTTTGTTATTCTTTTATTCCTTTTGCTCCTCTGATTTGATAATTTTATATGTTCCGTCTTTGAGCACATTGATTCTTTCCTCTGTTTGATTAAGTCTGCTGTCGGAGCTTTCTACTGAGTTTTTCAGTTCAGATAATGTATTTGTTATTTCTAGAATTTCTATTTATTTTTAACTGATTAAATTCCTTTGTCAACTTTCTTGTTCTCCTGCATTGTTTTCCAGTTATCTTTTAACTTTCTATTTGTATTTTCTTGTGACTCTGAACATTCTTAAGAGGGTTATTCTGAATTCTGTCAGACATCTCATAAATCTGCTGTGCCTCTGGGTCCATTGTTGGTGCTTGGTTTGCTTCCTTTGTTGGTGTCATATTTCTCTGTTACTTTTTGACTTTAATTAATACTTTTTGACTTTAATTAATACTTTTTGGCTTTACATTGATGCTTGGGCATTTGAAGAGAATGCTCCCTCTTCTAGGTTGTATAGGTGTACTTTGGTGGTGTTAGACCTTTATTGTTTAATATCAGATCTTTGTTTCTAGTCTGTGGTTTTTGTTAATTCCATAATTGGGGAAATTTCCTGTTGGGACCAGCACTCGAGCTCTGTGATTGCACTAAATTGCTGCTTTGCTGCCAATTATCTGCTGAAGGCTTTTTGTACAAACCAGATTATATTTGTTGGCCTTTTAATCACTTCCAGGTCTTGTGAGGTCAGATACACTTAGGCTGCCTGGAAGTTCTGGCCTGGGCCTAAGTCTTTCGAGCAAACTCTGTGCCCTGCAATTCTATCACCCCGAGCAGTTTCCACCAAGTGGTACTGTTCCAGTTGGAAAGTAAATCAGCTGCCCACTATGTACCTCAATATTCTCCTGGCAGGTCAGCCTGCTTTCTGCATTGCAAATGCTTCCCATAGGGTGGGCCACGTGCAGGTCCCTCACTATGGCTTACCATGGAACTCTGTCAATGGTCTTGCTGGTCTGGGGGCTGATATGGTGCACTCCAGGGTCAGCCCTCTTCTCCCCTGCAGACTCCAGGCAACTTCACGCAAAGGGCTCAGCTATGGGTCTTGCTGGATTCTGCTTCATGTGCTTCAGCTTCTTCTCATTCTCTCAGGGCCAGTCCTGAGTCAGTTGGGGCTTGAAGGTTGAAGTGTTTTTTCCTTCATCTCCCCATGGCTTCTTCCACTTTCACAAACTCCACAGATCTCTCCTCCTCTTCCCCGAGTTCCAGCAGTCCCAGGTCGCCTTTTAAAATCTTTGCTTTTTAATAGTTGTAAATTGGTCGATTGTGGGGGAGAGTGACACTGGGGAACATCTATTACACCGTCTTGATGATGTCACCCCTAGAAAATATTTATACTTTAAAAACAAACAAATGAATAACAAAAATTAAAAATATTTGCCAAAAGAAGACTATTGTATCCATTTAGCAGAGCTAAGGTTTTGGCTGATTACTCAATAGATTTTCAGGGACTTCACAAATATGCCCTCTTTGTATTCACTGCTGTAGAATATATGGAGTTTTCTAGCATTTCACACATAATTATTCTCTCACTCTGAAAAAAAACAGTACTTTGTTTTTTAGGCCACTTTATCCTTTGAGCTACTTGAGGGCTGAGACCATGTCATTAATCTTTATATCACAAATATCTATCATATTCAGTAAATCCTCTTGTTTCAGTTTCCTATCCCATAACCTATGCTTAGTGGAATTAGGTCACAGGGAAAAAAATCTTAATTTTCTTTCATCGTTGTGGCACCTTCCCCCCCATTAAAGTCATATTTACTTAGCAGATTTAATTCTAAGTTCTCATAAAATAAAATAATCTTATATATTCATTACAAAATATGAAAACACCAAATACTCCTCTTTTTCCCAGGCTGCCTCTGGATGTCTATCCCTGGATATACCATAAGGTTCTTTTCATGTTGATTAGACAGAATGTCTGTAAAAGGTGGTAGTTCTGGGCAAAGACAATCTTGCTGGTTCTCAGTGTGTCATCAGAGCAAACAGGTTATACATCACATCAACTCCACCAGAAAGTGGCTCATTTTTCTTACAGCGTTTAAGAAGAGAGAGGTTGTTAGAAATAGCATGGCATAGTTGAAAAACACACACTTTTAGGAGGAGAATAGAGACCAAATTTGAAGCTACAGATGAGAGAGCATATACAGTAAATTCTAGGAATATATTTAAGGGACTATGATCATAAAAATGGAAGCTTGGGACACAAACAAGGGAGACATCTGTTCAAAAACCCTGGAGGGCAGGAACAAAAGAGTGTTGGGAATGTGAACAAGTGTTTTTGGAGGGGGTGAGAGGTTGGGAGTTCATGCCTGGAAGTTTGCAGTGTGGAGATGAAATCCATTAAGTAGAAGAAAATGAGAACAATGGTTAGTTCAAATCTGAACTTTGATGCTTCAACTACACGGAAGAGTTGGTAAATAGTATGCAAACAATCACAACAAAAAAGTAGGAGTAGCAGCTAGGGGATAAGTTGTCCTCTAGTGCAACATGTGAGTTTGATTTCAAATCAGACACTCCACTATCCACCACCATACCCGCCATGGAGCACAGTCAATATGAGATCATAATGGATGACTGGTTTATCAGAATAACTGGACTGAGTTTTTGATTTGATGATTGGCAGCATTTTGAAAAAGGCTATGAACAAATGGTCAATTGAATGTGGTTGAGCTGACACACTTATTTGATGAGAACAAAATGCTCTTCTTTGTGTGAATATTTGGCATGATATAAATACACCATAAGAATCAGTGATGCCCAAGGCTATGCCATTCATGTCTGCAGCTGCAAGCAGAGGACACTCTGTTTGTTTGCTTTGTGGTAAGCACTCACCCTTTTTTCCTGATGCAATTGTCTATACATATAACAATGAGTTAATATAATTTTACCATTGATTTGAATTATTGGTTCTTATCTGATTGCTAGTAGAGAGTTTCTGATTTGAAGTATCGAAGTTTTTTCTTAATGAACAGTACAGTTTTTGTTTAAGGGGAGTTATATTCTTCTCCAATTTTTAATGGAACTTGTATCTGTACTATTGGATCAAATCCATTTTTTAATTGAGATGAAATAATCTAATGACAACTCAATGATATCTCGAGAGTAAATTTTTTTACCATACCTTACTAAAGCAGAGCATATAACCATCAGTGATCTTCCTTCCCATCACTCTAGCTCACGGTTTAGTAGTCTCGGAAACTAGGCTTTGTCCCTGATTTTATTGACTTTCTCAGTTCTGTTCCATAACCACTGTTCTCTTTTGTCAATCTGCCATCTGTTTGGTCTTTTTTTTTTTTTTTTTTCTTAATCCTCATTAACAAGCATTGTTCAAAAGCATGCTAGTAAACACTAAGCTTATTCTTAACATTCGTAAGTTTGTTCCTTAAATTCTCTCCAATGGATCCACCTTTTGCAATGCCTTTATCTTGCTTCTTTTTTCTTTTCTCTGGAATGTTATGCTCTAATTTTAGTCATTAAGAAGTTACTTATACTCAGAAGCTATGAACCTAAGAAATTATAATTAAAATCTTCCTAATAGAGAAAATATAGTCAAATCTGGCAATGTAGGATAACAGAGCCATATCTTCTAAAAATATTATAATCAGCATCATTGTTTTTATCACCTATTTTGAAGTTGTCTTAAAAACAATTCTCAGAGCCAGAATTCAGATCTTTCAGTAAAGATGACAGAGTATGTATATGTTACTTAATTTCCCTCCCCTAAATCATTTTAAATAGGAAAAAAAAAAGACTAAAAAATTAGAAATGATAAGCTCACTATACCACAGACTGTAAAGAATGTCTACTAGACAGTGAAATTTAGACTAAATTACTGATGTTTGGCAAGCAACTTCCAGATCCCACTCCCACATGTATTTCTCTAAAAGACAGTCAAAGAGGCCTGAAAACAGTACATATAAGCATGTTAAAAAAAAAAAAAAGAAAGAAAAAAGAAAAGCAAGAAAAGGAAAGAAGGAAATGTAAAGGCTGTGGTACTGGCAGATCACCAGAAAAAGAGATAAATAGTTTGGACCTGATGTAGGCAGGCAGAACACCAAGCATGAAACTGAGACACAGCCATGCAGCCACTGGCCACGATTACCTAGGCAGAAAACTCCTGAAAATTATTAAAAACAAAGTGACCAAACCAAAACATGTAGAGCCATGAGCTGCACACTGGCCTCAAGTGTGTAGGAGCTAACTTCTGAGTTGAGAGCCTCTCAGGACTGCACTCTTCTGAGGACCAAAGACCATAGAAAATGTAGTGATAAAAGATGGAAAGATAAACCCAAATTGAGGCTAGTTGGTTCACTTAGCACACTGACCACTATCCTATCTCTAAGCAGCTAAAAGATTCAGACATGATTATTAACTAACAATCCCTTGTACCACAACTCAAATACCAAATTTCAAAGACACAGTTAAGACAGTGTCCAGTCAGAAAGTCAAGGATACTCCTGTCTCATTTTTCCAAATCTAGATAAAATCAATTCCATGCAAACAAAAGTAATAGAAAGAAAATACCCAATTCAAATCTATCTTTAAATAATTTTAAGAAAGTGAAAGAAATGAATATAATAAGCAAAAGGTAGATCTCAGAAACAGACATTTGGAAATGTATTGCTCCAGAAAATCAAAGAAATTATTTAAAATAATACGAACAATCTTAAAGAAAGTAAAAGGAATGTAAGCTTTCAGAAATAGATCAATATAGAGACAAAAAATAATTGAAGAGATGACACAGAGGAGATTAAAAAAATGAATTTGAGAGAAAAAAGTAAACAAGTATAAGAATAAAAACCTTATTAGAAAGTGAAAAGTAGAATCATTATCATATGCATCTGAAAATTAAAAAAAATAAAAACTGGTAGAAAACAACAAAGATAAAAGTTACTTCAGAAAAGTTGATAGAAGTAAGAGCCTGAAAATGACTAACCAGTATAAGTGTAATTGGTATTTGTGAAGAGTACAAAACAAATGTAATAAGCAATATAAAAGTTATTTTAGAAAAGATCTTATGCAAAGGAAGACTTAAATGAGCACACATAAAGTGTTTACATACTAGGAAAATACTCATACCAGAAAAAATATTGAGATTATGATGATGATGATGTATCTTAGAAAATGAACTAAACTTCAAGAATAAAGAATGCTAAAAGCATCCAGGCAGAATTATATCGTCTACGATGGAAGAAAAGCATCACGATGGTCTCACATTTCTCTTTAATAATGCTAAATACAGAAAAACAATGTTGTATCATCTACAGACTGTTTATGAAAAGAGAATATGATACGGTAATATTTGTTGTTAATGCCAACTTTATTAAATATGTCTAGTAAAATGCACCTATTTAAATATATAGTAGTAAGAGTTTTGACAAATGTATACATTTGTGTCACTACCATCCTAATCAATGTGTAGAACATTTTCTTCATGCCAAAGTTTCCCCGTGATCCTTTGCAGATACTACTCCCACTCCCCAGGCAATCACTGATTTCTACAACTATAGATCACTTTTATATTGTAGACTTTAAAATATATGAAATCATATAGTATGCAGCCTTGTTTCTTACTTTATTCATTTTTTTTTTCAGAATCAACTGAATTGTTGCCTGTATTAATACTCTTTTTTATTGCTGAGTAATATGCTACTGTGTGAGTATATCATATTGTTTATTCATTCCCCCATTGATGAATGTTTGGGTTGCTTGCAATTTCTTGGTATTATGAACAAAGCAGTTATAAACAAATGACATTTTATATAGACATGTTTTTTCATCTCTTGTGCAAAAACTCAAGAGTGGAATTGCTGGATCATATAGTAAATGTGTGTTTAACTTTGTAAAAAATTAGCAAATTTTTTGTAAGTGGTTAAACTACAAACTCCCACCAGCATTGTTTGAGAATTCTAGTTGACTCATACTCCCATCAACATCAACGTATTGATATTGTCAATAAAGTGGATCTAACAAGCATATGACAAAATTTATATCCTGTGATAAAGAAAACCCTTCTCTCTGTGCTGCCTTAGAATTTTCAGAATAATTGATCGTATTAGGTTACAAAATTATTAGTAAATTTTGCATTGCCATACAATTGAAAATTAAAACAAAAGTAGAAATAAAAAGAATTCACTACTTGGAAATTAAAAAAAAAATTTCTTAGCTGTTCTGGGAGCAATGAGTAAAATCATAATATTCTGAAACATCTATAAAAGTAATAATTTTAAAATACAACATATTGGCAACTGGTATTGCAGAACTAAGAGAAAAATCCAAAGCCTTTAGTTTTACATATCCACTCAGAATAAAACAAAACCAAACCAGATTAATTAAATATTCATCTCAAGGATTTAGAAAAACAAGGGAAATAATCTAAAGGAAGATAAAAGTAGAATTAAATAAGCAAATTTAAAAATGGGTTTTCAAATGCACAAAACAATTATACACACACACAATAACAAATGAGACTAAGAAAAATTTGAGAAATGATGTAAATATAGGGATAAGTAAAAGAAATAAAAATTTGGAGGAAAATATAAGAATTATATTAGTGTAAATATGAAACTATATTCAAATTAAATACTTAAAAGGGAAAATATGGGTTAATGAAATCGATTAAAGTGAAATTATAAAAAAGACCAATATGATGATAACCATGGGATTAACTGTTGTTGTCAAAGAGCTAGCCTCTCTTCCCAATGCCTCTTTTCCAAAAAATTTTAGTCAGATATATTTCAGAAGAGAATTCTTTCCAAAGTTTAAGTGTAATATAATTCTACTTAAAAATTTTTTTTTATAAAACATAGAAATAAATGTATTACTTTACCTCATAAAGCTATCATATCCCTGGTATCAAAATTCAAGAGAGCACAAACTGGAAATATATAAAACAATACTTTTATGAATATTAATGAAAATGTCAATTAAAAGAATCCATAAATATATTAAAAGAATAATATTTTATTTTAGTTCCTTTGGAACTCAGAGGTAACAAGGAGAAATATTTTTATCATATATGGAGGAGAAGCTTTTTTAAATTTGAGAAAAATAAATTAACCTACCAAAAGTCACATGGTTACCAGGTAGTGATAATTACCCAGCTTTCTGAGCCTCTAATTTAAGGAGCTTTTTTTTTTTTACACAAAGGAAATTGTCAGTTGTCTTTAAAGAAGAAGCTACAAATATTCATTGATTAAAATCTTAATTTTTTAAAACATTATATTATAATCAGTGTATTGCTAAAAAAAATTAAAACAAGTTGTAAACATAAAATATCAAAATTATGTTCTGATAGCTGCATTAATTGTATCTCCACCCTAACCAACGTATAGGGAATAGATACATGACATTTTAACATTTGTAAGAATTGAGCTCTACTGGACCTATCTTTTTATTTAAAGTTAGTGTTAAGAGGTCCTATGCTAATTATTTTTTATGTATTTTCAGTTCTACTAATTACATATCTTTTAGGCAAATCAATAATCATTTGGAGATAAATATTGTGTTTGTACTAGGCTTATACTTTCTGCTACTTTTTTAATAATTTCAATTATTTGCTGGGACAGTATGTTAACATCATCATTCTATGATTCAGAGCCTTTTAAGCACCCATTCACGAATGGTATTACACTTGGTGGTATTCAGAAGAAGTTAAAACTTAACGGTTCTTGCATTTGAAGAGTTTAAAACACAAGATGGAACAATAACCTAGACAGAAAGTAAGTATTAAAAACTTAAGAGGATGACAAACTGTTCAAATACAAAGAAACCGTAGCTTTTAACAAAATATAATATAGGATTTCAGAACATTAGGCTTTAGGTCTAATGCTTCAAAGTGGGAAAAAAAATCTAGAAAGCTTGTGTTCTTGAGCGTAAGCCAAATTGAATTTGCATGAGATTTTTCCCCCTTATTTAACTGTGTCCTAAACTATTCAATCAGTGGCAGATCTACACAACTATTCATTAGCTATTCTAAAGACTACAAAGATTTCTTGAGATATGATTAGTAGGTAGAATATGCCTATTATGGTCGCTGAGAGTGTAGATCTAACTCTGGGGAGCCACACAGCTCCAGAGCTGTGTTTACTTCTTTTAGTCCTGCCAAATTCATCCCTCTCCATGTGATCAGCAAATTGCCACTTGTGCCTTGCTCTGTACTTTGCTAAATTTGATAATAAGACTATTTTGCTTCCAGCTGGGAGTTTTGAAGATTACTTAAAAATATTATTTCTTGAAAAAAATCTTGCTATTTTTAACCACACAACTTTTCATACTTGCATAATTAAGAAAAATTATTCAGAGATAATTCTCTTGTATTTTTGAATTTAAAAATGCATTTTGGGCAACCGAATTTTCCCGAGATTGAGCAGAAAAGGCAGAAGTAAAGTTTATTAACTACTTGCCTTTTTGTTTTCCTTTTTCAAGTTGTAACATTGTACATGAATGATTTTCTCTAAATACACAGTAATTTTATTTTAATGTTCATTCCCTATCAAGACTTTAGGTTATCTGAGTATAGCCTAGTTTTGTGAAATAATTTGTAGGCTTTCAGACAACTCTGGGCTAGGTTATCCATGGATCAGCTTTTACTGTAAAGAAAATGTTGGTACACTGAAGAATGAGCCAAGGTATCCTGAAGTAGAAATGAATGCAAGCATACATTTTAAAGCTGTGCAGTCATTAAATATTTTTTCCCAAATACTCATTTACTCTTTTGGACCATCTTTCATTGATGCTTCTGTTTACATGAAAGTCACTGTAGAATTAAAACAAAATGTTTCTTAGTGGCTTATTATTACTTTCTCTAATCATACCAGAGTTTTTGGAATTAATTTTAAGATTTGAATTTATTCCTCAGGTACTCATTTATACATGTATTCATTATGTTATTTAGTAGTAAAGGAATGATTATGTTTTGAGATGCTAGATGTAAGGTATGTCATTGTTAAAATATACCCAACAGTTAGACAAAATGGACTCCCTGTGGCTAAAAGAGACATTCTAAAACTACAAAACAGAACCAAATGGTGGCCGTAGTAGAAGGAGAGGTTAGACACTATTCCCATGCTTACAAAAATATATGTTACTGGCTATCATGAGCCTCTTCTTTCCTGTGATTAAGCAGAATCCAGTTCCTGGAAAACAACCTCAAAACAGCTACAGCTGGAAATTTACTAACTGACTGCCAACAGACCACCTGGCACCAGCAGACTGATCCCGTCCCCCCATTTTTGCACCCCTGCTACAGCTCTGATTGGACAGAGAATCAGCTTCACAAACACGCCTTCCTGATAAGCAGCAGCAACCTACAAACCAGTTTTGGCCAGTTTATGGCGACTGTGCACAAACTGTCTATTGTGCCCTATAGTTACCTTTTGATATCAGGAGCCAAATTCCACCTCTTTTTAACACGAAATCTCCACCCCAAAATGAACATGGGATGTACGTTACATGTTTACGCACTATGCATGCTCATGACTTCCCTCATAAATATTCATACATTTCCCCTCACCTATTGAATATGTGCATAAGACCAACCTTGCAAGGCATAAACACCAGTTTCTCCCTCATTTCTTAGCAATGTGTACTTCCGGTTTTCCCTGGAGGTTGAGTTTTCGCAATCTGCAAATTGGCTCTTTCTCTAAAAATAAAGTTCTTCTTTCTTTCTTCCATAGATCTCAGGGTCTTTTGTTAACATGATCATCCTGGAACTCTATAAAGGGACTCAGTTTACAGCAGTAGAGCGGATAACGGGGCAGAATTACACAGTGTTGAACCTGGAATGATGTAAAACATACATTCTCAATGAGAACCATATCACCCGCGAAGGAATGAAAATTGGTTCTTGGTGAGGAAAAGGAGCAAAAGATATTTTTATTGCAATGGTCTGTGGCCCTCCAATACTCAACCTTACTCTACAAAATTTTATTTCTTAGTATGGTCAGCTCTCCTGTTCTTGGGCTCTGCATCCACAGACTCAATCAGTTGCGGAGTAAAAATTTTGAAAAAAATGAAAATAAAAAGTAATATGAATAAAAAAATGCACTATAACAACTATGCACATAGCATTTAGCTTGTATTAGGTATTATAGGTAATCCAGAGATGATTTAAAGTATACAGGAGGATGTGTATAGGTAACATACAAATACTAGGCTATTTTATAGAAGGGTCTTGGGCATTCTTGGATTTTGGTATTCGGGGGGGGGTACTGGCACCAACCCCCCTCAGATTCTGAGGGATGACTGTATTTAATTTCTCTCATGGGATTTTCTTGGGTATCACATGAGCAGCAATGATGTCGAGTTCTTGAAAGATACACAAAATGTCCTCAGGATCAGTGCTACAAAATTATGAGATAACAAAATTACAAATATGATAACATTGTGATAAGTAGATGACTGCAAATGGTGGACTTCCTCTTGAACATTTGCTCAATCTAGAAGTCACATGGTGAGAGGTGGCCTACACATGTCTGTGGGCAGCCATTGCCCTGCCTTGTGCCTCTGGTGGTCTGTGTCTGATCCTCAGTGCTTTTGTGTGTACTTGGATTTAGGAATTAAATTAAAATATTTATGTTTTACTATTCAATTATACAACATTGGTCAACCCAGAATTAATCATGTTAAGTAATAAAAAAAAAAAAGGCTGCAATATTTGAATGACTGATATCCAGAAACTAGTTAAAAGTTATTTTTTCATATTAAGCAAAAGTTAAAGGTTAAGTTGACTAACAGTAATTTTTAAGCAATTATTATTGTTTTTCTATTGTTGACCTTTGCTGGAGAAAAGTTTTGAATTATTACTTTTAAAAATTTGATTACTATGCTATTATTACCATGTATTTATATACATTTCTAATTTGTATATGTAATTTGATACAACTCTTCTAAATAAATGAATTACATTAAAAGCTACTCAGCAAATATAGTTATAAATTGTTATTAGCCTTTAAATTTTAAAAATTTTACTAGAAAATTATGTCTAGTCACTTTTGACCCTTCATGGAAAAGAATAAGCTTTATTTTTTTATTTTTTAAATTTATTTTATTTTTTATTTTTTTTAAAAGATGACCGGTAAGGGGATCTTAACCCTTGACTTGGTGTTGTCAGCACCACGCTCAGCCAGTGAGCAAACCGGCCATCCGTATATGGGATCCGAACCCGGGGCCTTGGTGTTATCAGCACCGCACTCTCCCGAGTGAGCCACGGGCCGGCCCTAGCTTTATTTTTTTAATGTATGAAGCTCAGATAGACACACATTACATCAACAGACTATATAGCCTATTAAAGGTAATAAATTATCATGGTGGAAAATAAAGAAAAATTGTGATAAAAGATCCTAAAGAAGATGATAATGAAAACAAGTTTGGAAAACACAGATGTAAGAGTTTAGACAGCAGAGGCCTAGGCTTTAGGTGTTGATTCCAGGCACAGAGAAGGTGTTAGATAACAAGTACTATATTAGGTCAGAATTAATAAAGACTGTACCAGATTTCATCCTATAGAAGAGCCAAGACAAGGATTAGGTGAAAAAAGTTCCACTGAATTCCAAGCAAAATAGAAAACATCAACAACAGCAACTTCTAGATAAATCACATAATGATGACTAAAATCATATAAATGTAGCCAGGGATACCTGTTCAGGTTTAATTATTTTCTCTGTGTTGGTGACTCCAAAACTTATACATCTCAGACTACAAAATTTCTACATCCAGACTATTTTTAGAGACTTTAATGCCTCAGAGACATTTCAGACTTGAGATTAAACTCTTACGATCCTTTCCTCTAATCCCTTCCTCTCATGTTCTTCCCCCGACTTTCCAAACTCAGTATTTTGCAAAAACATTTACCAATTCTTTGAGCCAGAAGCTGGGGGATTGAGTCATCTTTGATTCTTTCCATTTACTTCATTCCAATATCAAATTCAGCAGCACATGTTTTTGCTGCCAAAATACTTGTCTCAAACAGCATCACCTTTTTCCTGGATCCTTAAAAAAACCAATCTTGTTTCCCTCTTTCCATTCTTATCTGTTTCCAATCAATTCTCCATTTAATAAAGATTTACTGTTTAAAACTCCTCAATGGTTTCCCATTGCAATTAAAACATGTCCAAATTTCTTATTATACACTTTAAATTTCTTCATGATTTGATCCTTGATGATGTCCCCAAGCTCTTATCTTGCCGCTTTCTCCTTCTCACCCCTGAGCAGATGTCAACCTCACATTCTTTCAGTTCCTTGCCTAAGCCCAGTTCTTGTTGCTTTAGAACTTTTGCTTAGGTTGTTTCCCTTGCCTGGAATGTTCTGTTCTGCTATATTTTTTTTCTGGATGTGTCCATTTTTGTCTTTGAAGGCCCAGCAAGAAATTTACCTTTTTGTTGGGACGCTTCCAGACTATATCCTACTGTCAGAGGTTCCCACCTTAACCCTACTCTCTTCTTTTTTTTCTCTAGGTTGACATCCAGTTTGTTCTTTATATCACTTACCACAATGTGCCAATTTTATTTATTTGTTTACATATTTATAGTTTACCTCCTCCACTAAACTGTGAGCTTCATGACAGCAGGATTCTTTTCTCCACTCTGCATCCAGTTATGTTTCATAGTAGGAAGCCAATAAGTATTTATCAAAAAAAAGTCTGTTCCAGACATGGGCTGGAGGGGTTCATATAATCTTATCTTATAGAAAAGAGTCTGGAGGTGTGAAGTATCCATGACTTTTCTGAATTACTAGAAATTGATGTGTTCAAATGAAGCAGTTCTTGAAATACCACTTAAAATTTATGAAGGCATCATGCATGACTGAGGAAAATAAGTGTATCCGGCTCTCTCTAGTTTTGTTTCTTGCAGAGTGCAATCATGTAACAGAGACTTCATTATATAGAATTTTGTATAATAAATTGGCTTTATTATAAAAAATTTTTAAAAATATTGTTTGCTTATTACCAAGTTGTGTGAATTATGGCTAAATAGATTTTTATAACATTTTAAATCTAAATTTGGAGTGCTCTGAATTAAAATATAAGATGTGTATTTCATATGATTAATCTGGTGCCTTAGGGCACCTTAATGATATGGACTGTTATTCTCAGAATAGCTGAAACCAAGGTAACAAGAGAGGCTCACACAGCAGCTGCTAGGAGAGATAGACCTGAATAATGAACATACAGTGGACAGAGGGAAAAAGTGGGTTCAATATGAATGCTACATCAAGAATCACAAAGGCAACCCCTCCGAACAGCAAGTTTTGATTTTCAATCAAGCTGCTCCTCACATGGACTGGGGTAGTACCAGAAGGATTATTTACTCAATCATGACTTTGTAAAACAATTCTGGGAGGCCAGTTCATTCAAAATAAATACTGGAAAAATGTCCAAGTTATATTGGTATCTGTACTGTTATTGTTTTTCTTATTATTTTGTTATTTAAGTTTATTTTTTAATTGACACATGATAATTGTGTACATTTATGAGTTTGCTTTTATGATGGCTATCATTAAATAGAAACATTGAGAAAATTATTTTTTCCTTAAATGAACTATATGTAGTTTTTTCAATTTTATTTTTATTTATTTTAGTGGGGTACAGTGTGTTGTTTCAATACATGCATATGCCACACAATGATTCACTTAGGGTAGATAGCACAATTTTGTACCTGTTAGTCCACCCCTTTTCTCTCCTATGCTTCCTCCCCTCCTAGCCATTGCTAACCATTATTCTACTCTCTACTTGTATGAGAACCACTTTTTTTGTTGCTGTTGTTAGATTCCATATACTAGTGAGAGCATATGGTATTTCTCTCTCTGTGCCTGACTTACTTCACTTAACCTGATGGTTTCCAGTTCTGTCCATGTTGCTGCAAGTGGTAGGATATCACTTCTTTTTTTTATAGCTGGATAGTATCCCATTGTATATATATACCACAGGTTTTTTTTGTTTTTTGTTTTTTGTTTTTTTTATCCTATTCATCCGTTGATGGGCATTCAGGTTGATTCCATCTCTTGGCTATGGTGAATAGCATTGCAACAAACATGGGAGTGCAGGTGTCTTTTTGATATAGTGGTCCCATTTCCTTTGAGTATATATCCAGTAGTGAGATAGCTGGATTGTAAGGCAGATCTATTTTTAATTCTTTCTTTGAAACAAATAAAAATGAAAACACAATATACCTGAAGCTATGAGATACAGCAAAAACAGTTCTAAGAGGAAAGTTTATAGCAATAAATGCCTACATCAAAAAACAAAAAAAACTTTGAATAAACAGGGCAACATTACACCTCAAGGAACTAAAACAACAAAAGAAACCAAACCCCAAATCAGTAGAAGCAGAGAAATTACAAAGATCAGAGCAGAAAAAATGAACAAGAATTTTTAAAAAAGTACAAAAGATTGATGAAAAAAGGAACTGGTTTTTTGAAAGGTAAACAAAATAGATAAACCTTTACCCAGACTAATAAAGAAAAAAAGAGACAGCTCAAATAAAATTAGAAATGGAAAAGGAGACATTACAACTGATACCACAGAAATACAAAGGATCATAACAGACTACCGTGAACAACTATATGCGAACAAACTGAAAAATATAGATGAGATGGATAAATTCCTGGACACATACAATATACCAAACTTGAATTATGAAGAACTGGGAAACCTAAATAGACTATGTCAGGCTCATTTATCTGCCCATAATCCTGCTGACTGGGCCAATTGTGGTGCTATGGATAATGTTGGAATCCTGCCGACGTTGCCAATTGTCGAGCTAGGGCTGGGTCTGGAGCTCACAGACCCCTCAAGCCCGTGCACAGCCTGGGTCACAAACCCTTCACATGCCAGGCTGAGTCACCAGACCCCTCACACGCAGGTCTATGAGCTAGGTAACAGGCAAACACGTCCTTGGAAGCTGTAGGTTTGAGAGCATGGCTGTACGGAGTGGCCTTTGCCCCAGGCAGTTGGTGCCCACCAAAACCGCAGTGCCACATGCGCACCAACTCCACCCTCCCACCCAGCCACCCGCCACCACACAATTTGTTTACTGAACCACCCCCAACCAGCCCAAGGTGAGAGGGCCTGATTAAATTGTTCTATTTTCCCAACAGACCAATAACAAATAATGAGATTGAAGCAGTAATAAAAAGTCTCCTAACATAGAAAATGCCAGGACCAATTGGCTTTACTGCTGAATTCTACCAAACATTTTAAGAAGTAGTAATATGAATTCTTCTCAAGCTCCTCCAAAACACTGAAGAAGAGGGAATACTTCCAAACTCATTCTATGAGGCCAACATTAACCTTATACCAAAACCAGAAAAAGATACAATAAAAAAAGAAAACTAGAGACCAATATCCCTAATGAACACAGATGGGAAGATATTCAATAAAATACTAGAAAACAAAATACAACAACACATTAAAAAAATCACTCCCCATGATCAAGTGGGATGCATCCCAGGGATGCAAGGATGGTTCAGCATATACAAATCAATAAACGTGATACATCATATCAACAGAATGAAGGAAAAAAAAAAAAAACCCAAAAACCGACAACACATAATCATTTCCATAGATGCAGAAAAAGCATTTGATGAAATCCAACACTGCTTCATGATTAAAACATTCAGCAAATTAGGTATGGAAGGAATGTACCGCAACACAGTAAAGGCCATATATGACAAACCCACAGCAAATAACGTATTGAATGGATGAAAATTGGAAACTTTTCCCTAAGATCTGGAAGAACACAAGGATGCCCACTTTCTCTGCTCTGATTCAACATGGTATTGGAAGTTCTAGCCAGTGCAATCAGGCAAGAGAAAGCAATAAAGGGCATTCAACTTACAATGGGGGAAGTCAAACTGTTCCTGTTTGCTGATGACATGATCCTATACAGAGAAAATGATTTTTGTTTGAAAGAAACATGTTTTGTTAAACCAATCAGAAAATGTTTGACCACATTTAGAGAAAATAATGTAACCATTTTTAGAATTCTCAATTGAAAAAAAAAAATCAATACTAGAAATTTTCCTTAAGCTTGAACATTTGTGTACTAATTAATTAATAATGTCAGTATCTAGAAAAGTGATGAATCTTTCCTCATAAGCATTTACTTAGTAGTACTCTATCACCTACATTTTACAATATGTCCAACAATTGCTGTGGTTTAAGCCATATCAGTTTGACATTTATTTTGTTTCAAATAAATGTATATTATCTGTAAGAGACAGATAAAGGTGTAAGGAAAAAAATAGAACTGTTTTGTTACTATTGCCACTTTAAAAAACTAAAAGAAAGCAAAATTGGCTTGTAGGCTTTCCAATTAAAGTTTTCTTTTTTAAGGTTAGAATTTGAAGCCAGGTTTTATTTGAGGACCCTTTTCCATAATATAAAATTATCAGGATTTTTTGCCTACACTAATTTGTGCAGACATTTCATAGATGAAGAGTCTTTATCAAGGAATGGTCTTAGCAATGATGTCCCAGATTTAGGATCGCTTGTGGTAAACAAACCTACAATTTATGGATATATAACTAAGAACTCCAAGAAGAATGTCATACAGTTCTCTTGAGTATGAAGTGGAGATGTTTCATAACCTAAACACTTGTAACTATGTATGTGAACATACCAATCTCATTAAAGATATAATCTACAATTCTGGGTGAGAAATTGTGGAACTTTTGCAGGAAGGAAGGATTTGGACATACATCTGAGATAGTGTAGATATTTTCCTGCTTTGTCTGAGCCTCTTAATTGCTAATATGCCTGAAATCATTAGTAAAGTGTGGTATTTTATAAGATCTCTGATTCATGTGAGTCTGATTGAATAATCAAATCATTTGTGTTAGTTTAGTTAACATGATGAGCCTGGTTATCCTTCAAACTCGTGACAAATAATGGCTAAGACAATTTTTGGCAAGAAAAAGATGAGGAAATGCAGAAATCTGATGCTTAGATAACTGTCTACTCATTCTTAATATAAAGTGGAGAAAAAGTTGAGGCCAATTACTAGAAAAAATCTTGCTAATGAAATTAAAAGGAAATAGATTTAGATCTGAAGAAACTGGCTAGGTGGATTGACAGGTAGAGGCATGCTGTGGAAAAGACAGCAAAATTTTTTATTCTTTGGCTCTTGTTGTCAGCATCTTTGAAAACAAGACTCTTTGACAAGCGGGAGATGATAATAATAGGAAAAGCTTTAAGACCGAATTTTCAAGATACAGGAAGATTCTTTATGTCTTTATGGATGTGTGCTGAGATGCTCTCTTCATTTACATAGTAATACCAATAAGACCACTGTTTACCTGCAAGGCAGTACAGAGAGCTGCAGGCTAAGATCATGTGACTAGAAATACCAGGGGTATCCTGTTAAAGAACTCAGACATTTCACGAAGAAAAAATAGATGAAGTTTGGTGCATTGTTATTGGTATGGATTCTTACAATAAATAAACAGAGGATGTACCGGGTTGAATACTGTCTACTCAAAATTCATGTCCATCCAGAACCTGTGAATGAGACCTTATTTAGAAATAGGGTCTTTGCAGATGTAATCTAGCTAAAATGAGTTTATACTGGATTAGGGTGAGCTCTTATCAATGACCACTTATAAGGGGAGAAAGATTTGGCACAGATACAAAGGGGAGTAGGTCACATGAAGATGTAGACAGAGATGGGAGTGATCCATCCACTAGCCAGTGAATGCCAAAGATTGCCAGCAAACACCAAAAGCTAGCAAAAGGCAAGGAAGGATCCTCCCCTAGGGCATTCAGAGAGAACATGACCTTGCCACCATCTTAATTTCAGATTTTTAGCTTCCAAAACTTTAGGGAATAAATTTTTCTTGTTTTAAGCAACATAGTTTGGGAAGTTTTCTGTGGCAGCCCTAGGAAACTAATACTGTCGCTATGCTGCTAATTTTGGATTCTACTAAATGGAAGGTACTTTTTACATTGATACTTGATTCTCAAGTAGTTGCAAACTTCTATAAACAGGTGCTTCTGGATGTTATTACCACTAATTTCCTTTAGTTGTTTATAGTATGGGGATGACAGAACTACCCTGAGAGTAGTAAATGTTTCAGCTACTCCCTCACCCATAAATAGAATACTCTTTCCAAAGCTATTGGAACGCTGTAAGTACAGATAACTTTAAGCAGCTTTATCATGATCAGAAAGTCACATCTAATGAAATGCTGCTGATACAGATGACATTAGATGCATAATCTGGTGCACTTCCTAATCTTGGATGCTTTATGTAATCTAGTTCTTAGGATGCCAACAGAATGTTCAGGAGGCTGCGTTACTGTGCATGGGGGGATAAAAGATCTAGGCCACATAAAGAGGCATAAACGGGAGAAATGAAGATATGGGGGGAGGAAATAACTAATTCAACTGTAAGAATATGTTTAGATGACTTTCAAAAAACAATGTACCCAATTTACAGTACCATGGCAATTTTAATCTGTCTATTCTAGCTAGAGAAATTGAAATCCAATTGAGAGAATTATGATTTAGAATAAAAGATCCTTGAATAGTGTGCGGAATTTACCCTCTGATAAGGCCATAGATTCTGAAAAGGTTGTCTGAGAAGTTGAGATCAGCTCACCCAACCCACAATGGGGAATTTGGGCCTTTTGCAATAGTTTGGGTAAAATAGTCTGGGGTTGGTATGTACAACTTCCTAGGATTTCTAGATAGGGGTGCTTAATAAATAACAGTGGTTCCCAACTGGGAGTTGTTTGGCAGTTCAAAACCATTCATTTAACATTTTCTTGAGAGAGAAGAGCAATTTATCTTATAAGATGGTAAATAATTCCCAAAATTATGGTTTTCAAAAGCACTATGTAAAATAATACAATGGAGTCTGAGATAAAAGGTTTTTTTTTGCATGTAAATTTTGCAAGATTATCAAAACTAGAATTTTTTTTTCAGTAATTACTTCTGGCATATAATTTTAATGATATTTAAAATTTTATTATGAATAACAGATTTAATTAAAGACTTAATCTAATTAGTATTAATAAGCATAACTTTGATTTACACATTCAGAAGAAAGCTTTAATTTAAAGTATTGAATTCCCTTTGGAGACATTTGATTTGAATTTAGATTAGGGTGATCACATTTTTAATCTCTTATTTTCCAAGTTTTTAAAAGCCATATTTTAGTTAGTAATAATCATTTTGATTTTCTAAAACTTTCTTTAAAACACTTATGCCCATGATCAGAGATTTTAAAGAAATAAAAATGATGAGTTAAAAAATTTAAAAATATCCCATGGAAATGACAAACTCTAATCTTACATATCGAGTTTTAATTATTCAGGTCAATATCTAAAACAAACTTTAAGATTTCATTTTTTTACTCACTATGCCAAACATAATGTATTAGGTGTATATTGTTCATTTTAGCTGTTAATTCTACTGTGAAAGTTGTCAGAATCAAAATGAAATTGTGTTTGTCAAACTTTAACAAAAAATAAAGCCAGGAGGCCGAGAAGGGAGGGCCCTCATGCATACATGTCTACGAGAAGAACCATTACAAAGACCTTACACACATAGGCCTGTAACTAGAATTTTTGCCAGAGACTTTTCAATCTGCAACTTGCTACGAGTTACAAGAACAGCTAGCCAGATGCATAAGAACATTTGCCTGACACTGTCTTCACTAATGGACTGACATCAACTCCTTTGATAAGCCCCTGCAGCCCATATGCTCTCTGTTTCAAAACAAATTATGTGTACTTTTCTCTTTTGTCTTTGAAAACCTTTGTTTTCCTTTACCTCCCGAATATGCACATAGTTTCTTTTTGATTTACTTGTTTCTTTATTTATAACCTTGTGTTTTGAGATACAGATAGATGCACGTGCAGTTGTAAAAAATATTATAGAGAGATCCAGTATACCCTACATTCAGTTTCTTCTTATGGGAACTTATTGCATAACTATAGTATAATATCACAGACAAGAAATTGATATTGACACAGTCCACTGACTTCAGAGTTTACCAGTTTTACATGTACACGTGCGTGTTTGCATATGTGTGTACTTAGTTTTATGCAATTTTATCGCTTGTAGATTTATGCTGCCATTATCAAGAAAAAGAACAGTATCATTAAAAGAATCCCTTGTGCTACTGTTTTACAGTAAATCACATCTTTCCCCACCTTCCTCCTTAACCCCTTGCAACTATACATACATGCAGTATATAGCGCTGGATTTTTTTTTACTCAGCATGATTCCTTTGAGATCCATCCAAGTTGTTTCATATATCAATAGTTTGCTTCTTTTCATTGCTGAGTAGTATTCTATGGTATGTATCGACCACAGTTTTTTTTTTTTTTTTTTTTTTTCCGTGACCGGCACTCAGCCAGTGAGTGCACCGGTCTTTCCCGCGGCGGGAGCGTCGCCGCGCTCCCAGCGCCACACTCTACCGAGTGCGCCACGGACTCGGCCCGTGACCACAGTTTGTTTAACCATTCATGCATTGAAGGGCATTTGAGTTTTCCTCAGTTTTTGGCTGTTCATATTCAGGTGTTTGTGTGAAGATCTTTTCTTATTCTTTTTTTTTTTCCTTGGCTAATTGACCAAGTGCACAATTGCTGGTTCATATAGTAAGCACATGTTTAGTTTTGTAAAAACTGCCATATTAGTATCCAAAGTGTCTGTTTTATTTTACATTCCCAACAGCAATTTATGAGTGATTCAATTTCTCCAAATCTTCGTCATTTGTTGCTATTTCTATTTCTTTTACTTTAGCCATTTTGAGAGTTTTGTATATCACATTATAGTTTTTATCTGCATTTCCCCAATGGCTAATGATGTTGAACATCTTTTAATGAGATTATCTTATTTATCAAGAGTATCACACAAATCTCTTTCTAATGTAACTTGTCGACATGTCTATTAATATACCAAAATTTAAAGATGTTTACAATCATTTAAAAAGCACTGTGTCCCGCTTTTCTGTTCATCTTGAAATTTAGTAAACAAAACCATTATTGAAATTTATTGTATTGTTTTCTCTGAATTTTGACTTTTACTGAGATTGAATTTATATATATATATATTTGTCCTTTTAGCTAGGATGGGATAATTAATTTTCCACTAACACTTCCTGTTAAGTTATCAACAAGTGTCACCTTAAGGACTTCTTAACTTTTAAATTCCTTTACGGAGCAGACCAATTGACTATTAGACCCAGTTTTGTTTTGCTTTTTAATTTCTTGGTCCCACAAAAAAATAGACTGGTTGGTAGATATCAGAAAAGTAAAAAGCATATGTGCCAAAACACTCTGAAATTTTTACTAAAATTTTCTCTTTATTTCCTGAGGTTTGGGGCATCTCTATCAAACTCACAGAAATTTGGATATAACCATAGTTTAAAGTCTACATCCAGTCAGAATTTTCTACATATGATGGTGCCTTCTTAAGAAACACTGAAGAAATACCAAAAAATTGACCAGTTTTTTACCAAACATTGAAAGAGGAATTGACACCGATTCTTTACAAACTATTACAAAAGATTGAAACAGACACAAATCTCCCAAACTCATTCTATGAAGCAAACATCATCCTGATACCAAAACCAGGTAAAGATATAACCAAAAAAGAAAACTACAGGCCGATATCCTTGATGAATATAGATGCAAAAATCCTCACTAAAATTTAGTCAATAGGTTTTTAAAAAGATTCTTAAAAATGAAAAGCATGCATTTTATATTAACTATGTAATTATAATTTCTCATTATCTTTATTCATCAGTGTACATCCAAATTTTATTTAATATTATTTTCCTTCTCTTCGAAGAACTTTTTTTTACCTTTTTTTTTTTTTTTTGGTGCAAGTGAGTTAGAAATTAACTATCTTACTCTTTATTTTAAAATGTCTGTATTTTGCTTCTGTTTTTAAAATACTCTGTCCACTTCTCTGTTGCCAGTCATTTTGTTCTTTCAGGATTTTAATGGTGTTGCTCTGTTGTTTCTGGCTTTCACAGTTTCTGGTGAGAACTCTGCTATCATTTTACCTTTTTTCTTCTGTGTATAATGTGTTCTTCAAATCTCCATTGACTGCATTTAAGACTATTTTTTTTTTATCTTAGTCTGTTTGGTGATGCTATAACAGAATACCACAGACTGGGCAATTTATATAAAAAAGTAATTTATTACTTATAATTCTAGAGGGTGGGAAGACCAAGGTTGATCGGTTCATATCTGGGGAAGGCTTTCTTGCAGTGTCCTAACAGGGCAGAAGGGCAAGTGTGACAAAGAAATCAGGCTGAACTTATTCTTTTCATCAGAAGCCAACTCCCATAGTAAGTAATCCACTTCTGCCATAATGGCATAATTCATTCATGGGGGTGGAGCCCTCATGACCTAATTGCCTATTAAAAGTCCCACTTCTTAGTGTTACAATAGCAATTAAAATTCAACATGTGTTTTGGTGGGGACATTCAAACCACATTATCCCACCCTAGATCCCCCAAAACTCATGTCCTTCTCACATAAAAAATACATTCATTCCATCCTAATAGCCCCAAAGTATTAACTTATTCCAGCACCAATTCATAAGTCCAAAGTCTGTAGTTTCATCTAAATCAGATATGAGTGAGACTTATAGCATGATTCAAATTCATCCTGAGGCAAATTCATTCCAGCTGTAAGCCTGTGAAATTAAAACTAGTTATCTACTTCTAAAATGCAGTGCTGGGACAGCATAGGATGAATATTTCCATTCCAAAAGAGAGAACAGGCAAGAATAAAGGGGTAACTTGTCCTCAAGTGTCTATAAATAGACTAGTGAATAAAGAAATGTATATATGCACAATGGAATACTTAGCAATAAAAGGGAATGAAATTATGTTATTTGTGGCAACATGAATTAGCCTGGAAGACATTATATTAAGTAAAATAAATCAGGCATAGAAAGGTAAATATCACGTGTTCTCACTCACATGAGGGAGCTATACTATATACTATAGAAGCATAGAGTAGAATTGAGGTTACTAGTGGCTGGAAAGAGTGGAGGGAAGGGGGTAGGAGGAGGTTGGTTAACAGATGCAGAATTACAGCTAGATATGAGAAATAAGTTCTAGTATTTTATAGCAGTGCTAGGTGTCTATAATTAACAATAATTTATTGTGTATTTTTAAATGGCTAAAAGGGAGGTGTTCAAATGTTCTCATCACAAAGAAATGATAAATGTTTGCAGTGATGGATATGTTAATTAGCTTGATTTAACACAATGTATACATGTATTGACATATTACTCTGTGCCCCATAAATATGTACAATTATTACATGTCAATTAAAAAAATAAAAGAAAAAAAAAGGAATAAAAAAGTATACATTTGACTCATATTTAAAAAATTACTTAATTTTAACTTTCTTTTGAGTGTGTCTACAATTATTGTTTTTTTTTTTTTTTTTTTGTCTTTTTCGTGACCGGCACTCAGCCATTGAGTGCACCGGCCATTCCTATATAGGATCCCAACCCGCGGCGGGAGCGTCGCCGCGCTGCTAGTGCAGCACGCTACCGAGTGCGCCACGGGCTCGGCCCTACAATTATTGTTGAAGAAATGGAAATATATAAAAAGATTTGGAGGCAAATATTAAAGGTGCTTGGGGGTGAGCACAAAAGCATCAGAAAGATGTTTTATGAAAAGCGCAAGAGCCTCCGAGTTAGACTATGTATGTTTCAATCTGGGCTTTACCTCCTTTTACCTTTATGGATTTGGTCAAGTTACTAAACTTTTCTTGTCCCAATTTCCTCATCTATAAAATGGGAAAATAATTGCACAAGACTCACTTAGAATTGCACCTAGTTCATTGCAAGTGCTATGTTAGCTATTTGTGAGTGCTAGGGCAAAAGCCTTGTGTGTAAAAGCTTTAAATAGGGAAAAATGTCAGAGTAATAAAACCTTAGATTTAAAAATTCTTAAAACAACCTTCAGAAGACATTTTTCAGAAGCAGACTAGAGTCACAGCTGCAAAAATACTTATTACACAGAATATTTTAAAAACTTCGATTGGATCATTGTATGATCTAATTTAAAGGACCTAACTCTTTTAACCTCAGGGTTTTATTAGCATAACAGAGATCCTCATTATCATCACTATCATTCTTATTGGCATTGGACTCATCTGGACAGTCATTCCAGACTCATAGGGAAATAAAGAAATACTGTTGAGGACTTCATTATATTTGTGCCCTATTCAGAACTTACTAAAAGATGTTTTGCTTTGTCTTCGTAATCGTTTTTTATAATCAAAACTTTGAAAATTAATTTTAGCCATAATATAATGTAAAAGTTAAGTAGCATATAATACACTTTACGGTGGGTAGCTTTTTTGTTTACAATTATGGATAATAAAGTATGCTATTTACCAAGCTAAATGTCAGATGAATCACAAAGACTGGCCTTAGACACTGCTATTATTAATTCATGAATCATTCAACCTTTTTTGTAGTGAATTATTTTTTATATGCAGCATTAGAAAATGTTTTCTAACATTTTTTTAGTTTCAAGAGAAACTAAGAACTGTTCTCAATAACTTTTTCACTTGCTACTTTTGATATCTTATGGGATATTTAACATTAATTCAGCCATAGCCTCTTTTCTATTATGAGAAATACTGCCAATTATATATAGTCATGTGTGGCATAACAACATTTTGGTCAATGACAGACCGCATATATGATGGTGGTCTGGTAAGATTATAATGGAGCTGAAAAATTCCTACTGCCTAGTGATATCAGTGTAGCCATTGTAACATTGTACTGCAACACATTACTCAAGTAGAAGTAATAGGCTATACCGTATAGCCTTAGGTGTGTAGTACGCTATACCATCTAGGTTGTACACTCTGTGATGATTGATTCATAGCATATACATAAATACTCACACTCTGTGATATTTGCACAATGGCAAACTCACTTAACAACATATTTCTCAGAATGTATCCTCATTGTTCAGCAACACAAGATGATATTTGGAAGTCTATTATCATCTTGTTGCCTGCATATTTTACTTATTCATTCAGAATAACTTATTGTATACATGATGTATCTGTATCTGTCTGTCTACCTATCCATCTAGATGCTGTGAGAGGTTACAAAAGATTATAAGCTAAATATAAATCATATTTGGCTTCCCCCCTGAAATGTGATTCTCTCAAGGACACCTGTCTCTTCTTTATTGGTTTCAGCCTGTAAACCATGGTCTGTACCCTCCTCAGTGTGGATATATGGAGAATGACAACCAGAGATGTGGGGCAGGTGTGGCTGTTGAATTTGGGATAGAAATAATTTCCTTTGGATTCCAAGCATCACTTCATTCCACCAAACCTCTACACAGTAAAGTTATTTTCCATACATTTGGGAAAAACTAAATAAGATGATAACACATAAATAAATTCATTTTTAATTATTGGAAAAATATAACTTTTGTAAGAGTTAAAGGGAAATTAAGTCAAAGAGTTGCACACTTCATAGGCTTGTCCTTTCAAGTTATATCCACTCCCCGCCTTGCAGGCATACATACTCTCCAGTCTAATTTCTCAGTGGCTATATTTCATACTCTCAGCTGTGCAAGTCTCCACTCACCTTCTGGAAAACCCTACTGTCTACCCATGCACACTGAATTTCCTTAAGTCTCCTTAATCCACTTCTGACAAGAATATTGCCATTGGTAAGATAGCAAATGGAGTCAAGTATCTTTAGATGCTATTGATAACACTAGGACTGTGCTGAAATCTACCTTTACATTGACAGATTTATAATAGGGTCTGAGAGCACCATGAATACATGGGCACCACTATCAGCAGTAAAGGAAAGGAGCCCACAGACCTCCAGGTATTTCTTGTAAGTCAGCCCAGTAATTCCACAGTGAGGGTCTAAGTAAGACACACAGATCTCCACATATCCACAGCTAGAAAAACCTTGTCCCAAATAGTCCCCAACTTATAATTACTGCATTTTTAATAGATCCTTTCTAAGAAGAAGGTTATAATTAGAATGTATTATCTACCTGTACCTGAGTGGCACCAAGGCAGTAATAAACAAATGAAAGAATACTGTTGTAAGGTTCTTATACCATAGATGAAATGATAGGATTTTATTTGAAACTAAACAATTTTCTTTTTTTGGAAAAATCTTTTATTTTATTTTATTTATTTATTTATTTATTTTTTCTTAATTTTATTTTGTCGATATACAATGTGGTTGATTATTGTGGCCCATTACCGAAACCTCCCTCCCTCCTCCCTCTCCTCCCTCCCACCCAACAATGTCCTTTCTGTTTGCCTGTTGTATCAGCTTCAAGGATTTTTAGTTGTTATGACTTCTTCCCCCCCCCCCCCGGTTTTTCTGTGTGTGTGTGTGTTTGTGTGTGTGAATTTATTTATTTATTTTTAGCTCCCACCAATAAGTGAGAACATATGGTATTTCTCTTTCTGTGCCTGACTTGTTTCACTTAATATAATTCTCTCAAGGTCCATCCATGTTGTTGCAAATGGCAGTATTTCATTCGTTTTTATAGCTGAGTAGTATTCCATTGTGTAGATGTACCACATTTTCCGTATCCACTCATCTGATGATGGGCATTTGGGCTGGTTCCAACTCTTGGCTATTGTAAAGAGTGCTGCGATGAACATTGGGGAACAGGTATACCTTCGACTTGATGATTTCCATTCCTCTGGGTATATTCCCAACAGTGGGATAGCTGGGTCGTATGGTAGATCTATCTGCAATTGTTTGAGGAACCTCCATACCATTTTCCATAGAGGCTGCACCATTTTGCAGTCCCACCAACAATGTATGAGAGTTCCTTTCTCTCCGCAGCCTCGCCAGCATTTATCGTTCAGAGTCTTTTGGATTTTAGCCATCCTAACTGGGGTGAGATGGTATCTCAATGTGGTTTTGATTTGCATTTCCCGGATGCTGAGTGATGTTGAGCATTTTTTCATATGTCTGTTGGCCATTTGTATATCTTCCTTAGAGAAATGCCTACTTAGCTCTTTTGCCCATTTTTTAATTGGGTTGCTTGTTTTCTTCTTGTAAAGTTGTTTGAGTTCCTTATATATTCTGGATATTAATCCTTTGTCAGATGTATATTTTGCAAATATTTTCTCCCACTCTGTTGGTTGTCTTTTAACTCTGTTAATTGTTTCTTTTGCTGTGCAGAAGCTCCTTAGTTTGATATAATCCCATTTGTTTATTTTTCCTTTGGTTGCCCATGCTTTTGGGGTCGTATTCATGAAGTCTGTGTCCAGTCCTATTTCCTGAAACTAAACTATTCAGTTTAAGATATATACTTCAAAACCTAAACCATTAAAATAATTATGAAGTATAGTTAATGATGAATAAAGGAGATAAAATGGAATCATAAAATATATGTACTGAATCCAAAAGTAGGAAACAAGATGGAAAAAGAAACAATTGATAGGACGAAAGGAAACAAATACCAGCATGATACTGGGTCTCATGGAATAGCACACAAAAATAAGACTGTAGGAAACCAGAATATGCCACCCCAAAATATTCCTCTTTGGCATATTGATTATTTTGAACTGGTTAGTTTGAGAAACTGCAGACACAGGAGTAGCTCTAAAAGGTGGCCCTTTTGTCATAGAAATTTACATCTATAAAGGAAATCACCATTTGTAAAGTATCTCCCTCTATTTACCAAGAAGACAGGAATGATTAAATAGAGAAGACAGCAACTTAAATCTACATAACAGACATTACATTTATTTAAGGTGCTTTTCCTGGCCATCCCATCTTTTAAAAAAATTAATTAATTTATTTTTAATTGACAAATAAAAATTGTATATATTTATGGTGTACAACATGATGTTTTGAAATATATTTACATTGTCAAATTGCTAAATTGAGCTAATTAACATATGCATTACTTTACATGCTTATTTTTTTGTGGTGACAATCCTTAAAATGTACTCTGCTGGAAATTTTCAAACATACAATACATTGCTATTAATTACAGTCACCATGTGGTAGAATAGATCTCTTGAAGTTATTTCTCTTGTCTAACTGTAATTTTGTATTTTTTGACTGTCATCTCCTCAACACCCCTCTCCCTGAAGGTGTTGGTAGCCACCATTCTACTCTCTGCTTCTTTGAGTTCTATTTTTTATTATTCTACTTGTATAAGTAACGTCATCAGTATTTGTTTTTCTGTGCCTGGCTTATTTCCCTTAACATAATGTTCTCCAGATTTATCTACATTGTCACAAGTAACAGGATTTCATTCTTTTTAAAAGCTGAATGGCATTCCATCATGGATATTTATAAAGCACATTTTCTTTCTTCATTTATCCCTTGATGGACACTTAGGTTTGTACGGTATCTTGGCTATTGTGAATAATGCTACAGTGAACATAGGAGAGTGGCTAGCTATTCAACATTCAGATTTCATTTTTCTTTTAATATAAACCCTGTAGTTGGATTGCTGGATGATATGGTGGATCAATTTTTAATTTGGGGGGGGGGAACTCCGTACTGTTTTCCATAATGGCTGTACTGATTTTCATTCCCACTGACAGTATAATAGGTTTCCCTTTTCTCCACATCCTCACCAACCTATATCTGAAAGAAAGTGAGCTGAGATGCCAGGTACTGTTCAAGCTTTATTAAAGGAAGAAAATCTGTCTGATTGTGCTCAAAGTCGCAGGCAGCCCAGGGCTGCCTTGAAAATGGGGGATAGCACCAGGTGTGGGGGTGGTAGAGCTTATATAGTGCACCAAGGGCTGGCTGATACCATCAAGGAGGGGCATTATGCTAATGTGGATCAGGGTGGAGAACTGTGTCCTTGCAGAAGCAAAAGTGGTTTCTGTTTAAGTCAGGAGGCTTCTCGTAAAGGGAAGTGTGGAGGGGCTTGGTGCTGGAGTGGAAGATGAGGCCAGTGGCTATTTTGTGCTTACTGTGTGTGCAATGGCGCTGGTTACATCCAAAATCCATCAATATCTTTTGTCTTTTTGATAATAGCCATTTTAACAGGTGTGAGATGGTATCTTATTGTGATTTTAATTTGCATTTACTTGATGAATAGTGATGTTCAGCCTCTTTTCATATACCTATTTTCCATTTGTATGTTTTCTTTTAAGAAATGTCTCTTCAGGATCTTTGCCCATTTTTTAATTGATTTACTCATTTTCTTGCCATTTTTTTAATTCCTTATATATTTTGGATAATAATGTCTTAACAGATGTATGGTTTGCAAATATTTTCTCCCATTCCATAGGTTGTCCTTTTACTCTGTTGATTATTTCCTTTGTTGTGCAGAAGCTTTTTAGTTTGATGTAATCCCATTTGTCTATTTTCATTTTTACTGCCTGTGCTTTCCATGTCATATGCCAAAAATCTTTGCACTGATCAATATCATGGAGCTTTTCCCATAAGTTTTCTTCTAGTAGTTTTACAGTTTCCAGACTTACGTTTACATTTTTAATCCATTTTCAGTTGATTTTTGTATATGATGTGGGATAAGGGCTGGCCTGAAGCCTGAGGCCATGAGGGCTGGCCTAGAGTCTGGGGCTGTGGGAGGCTGTTTAGCACTGGGTTTTACTGGGGCAGGCCCAGGGTTCCAGTTCTCGTCAAAGTCCATGTTTACTTCGCTGTCCTATTGTTGGGGACGAAGAAAGTGATTTCAACTAAGGCCCTTGTTTATGTAACCTTGCAGCTGAAATGTGCTTATTTGCAGAGAGCCCCTGAGAGTTGGTTTAGTGGTCAATCAGTTGTTTGCATCTTCAGCTTCTGTAACCCTGCAGCCTGCCTGTTTTGGAGAATCTGCCTGCTAAATTCATAAAGTTCCCTAGCTGCACTTCCTGCTTGATTAAGCAGGTGCTTGATTAAGCCCCAGTTTATGTGACCCCGCCTGGAGACAGGCAGGGCCAATGAAAAGCCTGCCTGCCTGCCTGTGCAAGAAAAATATGAAACCACAACTGTCCCTGCATTCAGGGTCCCAGGACCTTGGAACGTGAGTTCACCTGGGTCCCACTAGCATAATAAACTTTTTGACGTTTCATCTCTCCAAGTGTCCGAGTGTCCACAGTTTTCCTTGGCAAGTTTGTTATGTAACGCTATGGCAGATATCTCTCTTCACGCTGTGCTGCTGAGGCTTGGGGGATGGGTGACACAGGTAATGTAAAACTGTCCTTTCTACCCTTTTTAATGTGTCTTTTCTTATTTCTGTGCTGCCCCAAGATTCTGTAATCTCTTATTTGATTTCCTTAACTCCTTGAAAGTATTTTTGCACATGCATAGTTGTTCAAATTGATGTTTCTGAGAGTGGAGAAGAGCTGGAAAGTCTCATTTCACCATCTTGCTGACATAATATTTTGGCTGTCTCATCTTAACTGAGCTTTTCCCCACACCCTGTTTTCCTGGTTTCAGAGAATGATGGTATTTAAGCCTGAAGTTTAAATGCTTTTCTTTGAGATCTACTGTAGAGATTTACTAATTTCTCTGCCTTTTCAACCATGGGTACATGAGTTATACATGTTAATAAACTTCTGTTTGTTTTGTTTTCTTCATCTGTCTTTCGTTACAGGGAGTCCCAGTTAAAAACTATGAAGGATAGAGAGAATATTACCTTTCCTTTCTTACAATGGTATATTCAAAGGCAAATGTGTCAGTAATTACCTGAATTTCAAATGGTATAAACACTCTAAAGGCATAGATTGTTTGATTGAATAAAAAAGCAAGACCCAATCATTTGCTTTCTACAAGGAGCCAACTTTAAGTGCAACAACATAGATAGGTTAAAAGTAAATAATTGGGAAAAAATACAAGACAAACATTAATCAAAAGAAACTGGAATGTCTAAATAAATGTTGGGCACAGCAGATCTCAGTGCAAGAAATAGTACCTGGAATAAGGAGAGTTTCTTACTAATGGTAATGTAAATTTATCAAAAGGGTTTAGCAACCATAAATGTTTACACACGAAAAACAGTTTCATGACATGTAAAGTGAAAACTGTAAGAAGTTTAAGGAGAAATAGACAAATCCACTATTAGAGTCAGACATTGCAATACCACTCAATAATTTAAATAACATAGATAGAAAGTCAGTAGAAATATATTAACCAAAAAACTTGACCTAAATGACATTTTTAGAACAGTACATCCATCAATAGAAAAATACAAATTATTTTCAAGTACAAAAAACAATATTTCTCACGATAGGCCATATTCCAGATAACAAAAAAATCTTCAGTTCATTTTAGAAAGATTTAAATCATGCAAAGTATGATGAACATAGTAGAAATAAATTAGGCATTGATAAGAGCGAGGTATCAAAATATCTTCAAATATTTGGAAGCTAAACAACACAAACACACACACACACACACACGCAGACACACACACACTTCTAAATAACTTATGAGTCGAAGAAATTACAAAGGAAATATAAAATATTTTTTATAAATAAAATTTTTTTATAAAAAAAGTTTAAAAACAACATATTTAAATTTGTGAGATATAGCTGTCACAGTGCTTAGAGGTAAGCTTATATTATTAAACACCTATATTAGAAAAATAGAAAAGTCCAAAATCTACAGCTTAATTATCTGCCTTAAGGAACTAGAAAAAGAAGAGTGGTGATAAGAAAGATAAGAGCAGGATAAAAAAATAGAGAAATTCAGTGAAACCAAAAATTAATCTTTGAAGGGATTAATAAAACTGATAAGACTATAGACATGACTGATGACTGACTGGGAAAAAAGAAAAGATACAAATGGTTAACATTAGGAATGGGAGGTGGCATCGTTAAAGTTCCTACAAACGCTAAAAGGATAATGTGAGAATATTATTAACAACCTCACGTAAATAAATTCAACAACTTATATGAAATTGGTATATTTTTATGAAAGTTTATTTAAGCAAAAAAATAGATTACCTAATAAATTATATTAAGGAAAATGAATTTATAGTTAAAACATTCAAAGAAATTTCCAGGCCTAGATTTCTGTGCTGGTGATTTCTGTCAAATATTTAAGGAGAAAATAATACTTGTTCTATATAAATTTTTCCAGAAATTGAAGAGAAAGAAAACTTTTTAACCCATTTTATGATGCCAGCATCTCCCTAATACTAAAACTTGAAAAGAACATTACAGAGATGCCAGCTATCCTGATTTGGTCATCACATATTGTAAACAAAAACTGATAGTCAAGTCTGTCCCCATGTATGATCAATTACATTTCAATTTAGAAAAAGTCTCAGCTACGGATATAAAAAAGGTAAGACACATTTGCAAAATTTACATTTGACCAATAATTTATATTAAGAATCTATAAAGTTTTCTTTCAACTCAACAATAAGTACACAAACAGTCTAATTTAAAAATGGGCGAAGGAATCACTTAACTAAAGAAGCTATATGGATTGCAATAGACTCATGAAAACATACTCAGCATCATTAATCTTTCATAATTTGATACCACTACATATTCACTAGAATGTCTGAATTCAGAAAGACTAATCAACTAACTTGGTTAAGATGAGATGCCACTGGAACTATCACCCACTGATGGTGGAAATGTAAAATTATACAATCACTTTGAAAAAACATTTTTGCATTTTCTTAAGATGTTATACATATCCCTACCATATGACCTAGCAAACCAATCCTAGATATTTACCTAAGAGAAAGAAAGCATATGTTCACTCAAAGACTTGCCCCCAAATGGTTACAACAGCATTATTTGTAATACCCCAAACCTGGAATCAACCAAAAAAGCCCATCAAGAGGTGATAGATGAACAATTTGTGGTACACCCATACAATGGAATACTGCTCAATGATAAAAAGCAGCAATGAATTAATACATGCAAGGACACCGATGGATCTTGATGTAGTTATGAGTGAAAGAAGCCAGGAAAAAAAGAGTTTATAGAGTCTGATTTCAATGATATAAATTTCTAAAAACTGCATATTGATTTATAGTGCCAAAAAGTAGATCAGTGCTTTGCTTCAGGGGAGAGGGATTGAGGAGATATAGATCACAAAGGTGCATGAGAAAACGTTTGAGTGTGAATGTTTTTCATCATGATTGTGGTGTTGAGTTCATGTGTATATGCATTTGTCAAACATCAGCTTCAACACTATAAATATATGCAGTTATTTCATGTCAATTATATCTCATTAAGGCTGTTCATGTTAGCATTTTGTTTGCACTTACAATATATTTACGGGTCAATGTGCAGAAAATTGACATCTTTATCATGTTAATCTTTCTAACCATAATTATGAGATATCTCTCAATTTATTTAGGTTTCCTTAATATCTTCCAGTAAACTTTTTATATATTTTTCATATGGAATGTGAACATATTTTGATAAATTTATTTTTAGAGATTCTATTATTTAGAATTAGAGTTAAACTGTCAGACCAAAGAGACCAACACTATGAATGACATAAAGTACAATCACATTTACTTTTCTTACAGGGTATGTGTGAGTCATTCATCAGGAAAGGGTATTGGAATGTATGCCTTCCCTAGAGACTAGCTTAGGGATCAGAAAATTACAGGTTTTTGGTAAACAGCCTTGTGTTTTTGTTTGATTGATTTATCAAGCAATTCCCTCAAATACTTAGTAGGCTTTTAGGCTATGTTCTTTTCATGGATCTTTAACTTGCTTTGTTTTTGGCTTTTGTGCTTGATCCGTCTCAGTTTGCCTTATTTTATTATTACTGTTCTGGAAAGGGTTAACTCAGCAGGCCTGGGTTGCTCAAACCCTGCATGTTCCCATGAAAGGCTTATCTCTAGGATTGGCCAGCTCCTGGGACGTGAGCTCTGTGTCTTAGGGATATTCTGCCTGATAAGAGTATTTTTATATGCCTGAGATTTTGGACCACACAGTTCTAGTTTTATCAAGCAGTTTATGCTAGCATTGCAATGTATGGTAAACACCTGTTTTGGTATGGCTGTGGCCTTGGGCCATGTCACGCAGGTTTGATTAGACAGTTTATGTTAACAATGTGATTTATGGTAAATTCCTGTTTTTGCTATGAGTAACTGAAATCAGTCAGACAGGTGGTATATGCCTATGTGACTTACCTCCAATAAAAACTGTAGAATCCGAGGGCTGGATGATCTTCCCTGGTTGAAAACACTTTGCATGTATTGTCATACATTATTATTGGAAAAATTAAGTTTATCTATGTGACACCACTGGGAGAGGACAGCTGGAAGCTTGTGTCTGGTTTCTCATGGACCTTGCCCCATGCACCTTTTTTTTTCCTATTTGCTGATTTTAATCTGTATCATTCTGCTCTAATAAATTCTAACTACAAATATAACAGCTTTTCTGAGTCCTGTAAGTCCTTTTAGCCAATCATTGAGCCTAAGGGTGGTCTTGAGGACCCCTGACAAAGCTACCTGGAGGTCAACTCAAACAGTAGGCATATTGGAAAGATGGGGTCTTAGACACATGCCTTTTATTATTGGCTCTGAAATCTTAATTAGCCTTTGAGAAAGAATTTGGGCAACAGTCATTCCAAGTGCTCTTTGGTTTTTGCCAAACTCAGGGCCCTTAAACAGCCTGGTTTCATCAATGGTTCCAGTCAGTGGCCTCCCTATATTTACAGTTTACCTTTTTACTTTTCAGTCTCCTCCTACTTTGAATCCAAGGTTGTTCATGTGTCTTTGTTTGTCCAGTGAGAGATTAGGAAACGCAAAACAGAGACTTACCAAAGCTCTCGCACATTCCTGCTTTTCCTCTTGGAACTCTGCAAGTGTCATGAGATCAAATCTAGCACAGCCTGTGAGAGGATGAGAGACCTTGTGGAGCTGAGCTGAGTTGTCCAGTAGAGGCCACCTTAGGCCAGGCAGCTGCCTCCTACTATATTAGCTGACTACGAATATTTGAAAGAGCCCATCAGCTGACCTCAGGTGTTTGATTAATAGATACTTACTGTATACAATTAAGGGTTTTTTGATGGTTTGTTAGGCAGCATTATTGTAGCAATAGCTAGCAATTACAGGTTCTAAACATAAATTTTCACTATCCCCTTTCTTGCAAACTTGTCAACCCTTTCATTAACAATTTGACCTTTTTGATCTATTTCCTTCAGAACTATAAGCACTCAAGGCACATGATCTGCCTTCCAAATTATCATCAAAGACTGCAGTTTTATCAAATGTTTTGCCGTCATATATTTTACCTTCAAAAGTACCTTATAGCTGATCACTTCTCAACAACCTCTGCTTATGTCCTACTTTGCACTACCATATTGCTCATCTCAATGATTCATAATAACTTTCTAATTTGTCTCCTTGTTTTTGCTCTTGTCTTTATGAAGTTATTTTCATCACATAATTCCAGAGAGATGCTTTAAAAACGGATAGATTATTTTACTCCTTTGGCCACTACATTCAGAAAAAAATTCAAAGCTCTTAAATGCCTGGCCTATCAGTCCTATATGATCTGGCCTCCAACTATCTCTGTGTTCTTCTCCTTCTACTTTTACCCCCTCTTACTCAGGTTCTACCAAGTTTGTGTTTTTTTTGGTCCTCAAACTTATTAAGCAGGCAACAGCTCTATGCTTTTGCTTTTCCTGATGTCTGACTCATGCCCCCAGATATCCATAGGGATCCCCCTCCCATTGTTTAAATTATTCTTTTGCAGTGCTAATATTCAGTGAGTTATTACCAGAAAAGCCTGCTGGCAGCAGTTTTCATGATCATCAGGCATCTATCTACATAGTAAATTGTGCTTTAGAAGTTGTTAAATATTTGAATATTTCTAGTGTTTATTTCCCACCTTATCTGAGAGATTTTTCCTGTCTATCCTGTATAAAATACAAGGGTGCTTCAAAAAGTTCTTGGAAAGATTCATATTATCTTTCAGTTCTATTTTTTCACGAACTTTATGTACCCTTATAGCATCTGCCCTCACTCTGAAAATATCCTTCTCCGTACCTTTTCCCCCTACCCTGTTTGCTTCATAGCATAGCACCGGTATATGTCTCAAAGTAGAATGTAACGTTACGAGAGGAGTGATCTGTGTCTATTTTAGTTTTGTTCTGAACACAATAGGCCTTCAGTAAATTCTGGTTGATCAAGTGAGTATATTTCTATCTACTCCCACTCCAAATTTTCCTCAAAATGACTTAGTCACATTAGAATAATAAACACAGACAAAAGGCTATTCTCTCGTGTTCTTTGGCATTCCAAATCCAATGCAACTACCCAGGGATGGTCATGAGCCCTTCTAGTCTCACCCATCCTTCAACATTTTCCCACCTCTGTGAATGACACATGTTCCTCTTTATTTTTCCCAGTATCCAGCATGTGACGGTTATGTCAAACATGTGCATAGTGCACACACAAACACATACATATCCACTCCTACCCTCCAGAGCAAAAATTCTCAGCAATTGCACATTATAAACCCATAAAAAGGAAGAGAAATATAGTATTAACTGCCCCTAATTGGGAAGCACACTTCTCACAGTGAAATTAGAACTTTATTAGGAGGAGTTTAAGGTGTTTTTTTTTTTCCTTTTCCCTTTGTCCCACCTTTAAAGGATAATTGAAGAGGCTTTCCTCAGTTTTTATGGCATATATTTCATAGCCTCTTGCTATTGGGTTCACTTTGCTGTCACACATAGATTCCTTGGGCCTGCTCTTTTAAAGATATTTCAAGTTCAGCTGCTTTCCTTGGTGCCACTGTATCTGCAGAAAAACTTTCTTAACTAAGCCTTTGGAGGGCTGCTCCCAATCTAGGCACCTCTCTCGGTTTTGCAGATCCAACCAGCCTGTACTTTTACATGTTTTTCAGGAAAGTCTTGGGCATGAGATCCTATGTCCTTCAAATTTTATATTAAGTGGTTTTTTGTTTTTCTTGCTTCCCTTCTCTGGTGATCACAAACCTGGGGCCACCCACTTAGCAGGCTCTGCATAGAGCATCTAGTATCTGATGTGGGGATAAAAGTTAACCATCGTTCTCAGTTCACTACCTGAGAGGACAGGAAACTTAAAATTTTACATCTCATTAAAATGATAATAAAGAGCATTTTTAATTTGTAAAACCCTGAATAATGACTTAGAAATAAATTGTCATTTCATTATAGCATAAACCTTTAGAATTGATTACAACCTGCTGGATCATAGTAATTGAGAAAGGACAAGTTTGTCAAAGATTAATTTCTTTACATTATTCTTTTTTATACATTGTCAGTGCTATTAGTTTTTTTCTCTTTTAATTGCATCCTGTTTTCACTAAAGACTGTTGTACCATGTTGATGCGTGTGATTACAATATTTTGAAAAGATGGGGATTTCCATGTTTTCTGGGACACTATCAGTTCGCATACATATCCCTTCTGGATGTAGGTTCTGTTTGTGGCAATTTATTACATTGACAAATATTAATAAAAAAACTCATCTTTCAGCAGTCTTACTATTAATTATTATGCACATTGCTGATGAAAAATATATTATGAACATTCGCTGCATGAAAGACATTGTATTACTCAAAAGTAAATAGAAAATCAAGATATTAACCAGATAAAGAACAGATGAAAGCATCTTATAGAGTAACATACAAATAAGAGTGTAAGACTATAATAAAAACAAAATGGTTTAGTATTGGGGGGAGAGTTAAAAGCAGGAAATTTTACTTTGAAAAGCATCTGTTATATAGATACGAGATTCTGCATGAGTCGTATATAAGAAAAGGGAAGAAGAAAAACCAAAAATATTCTTTACAATTTACTCTTCAAGGTAAAGAAAACAACTCTGTTTTTTTGATGTTGGAGAATTAAGTAATGTGGATTTCTGAGTGGCTTTATAGAGGTCTTATATTTACAAAATTTTTCTGAATTGAATTTTAATTTGAACATTCTCTCCTTTGATTAGGAATTTAAAGATTAAACTTTGTGGCAAAAAACCCCCCAAAATCTTAAATATATATCTGTCTTGCTTCTTCAGCTGTAACAATAGCAGTAATAGTGCCAGCAATGACACTGTATATTATAATATAATATTTTCTACAGCCTAACTTATGAGATGGACATTGAAGGATAATGTCAAAGACTAGATTAAAGCATTATGTTACTGTTTATGTTCTTTCTTAAATATTTAAAATATTTACAGATAATTTTTGAGTTTATTTCCATTTTTTAATTTCAGTAGAAATCACATCGCTTCTACTTAATTAAGAGTGTACTTAATATACCATTGGGGAGTATTTTCGAATACTATAAATTTTAAAGTTATCAATTCCATAGCTCAGAGAAATTTTTAGCTTTAATTCTTATGCTTTAATTCTTATGCTAATAAGTCCAATATCATATTTGAACTATCTGAATTTTTTTTTCTGATACTTTTCTATATTGTGGATGTAACAGAAGACAAAATTATAAGTTTAGTTATAGATCTAATTGGCTTTATTGGCAAGTAATGAACCGGGGCAGCCTCCATTCTACAAAATAGAATGAAAGCTCCCACCCAGAAGAGCAAAAACAGTGGGTTTTGTAAGGTGGAAAGAAGGAAAGAGATAATTGAGAAATAAATGATTGGTTAACATCAGGTTACTTCAGATTGCTTTTCTGTAAGGGTTAAGGCAGAGGGGACTTTCTCATTACGCTGACTTAGGCAGAATGAAATCTATTTTCAGGAAAAACTGGTCTGTTTTGGGATCTATCTGTGTCCTTAAAGTTTCAGGTCAAGTATGGGGCAGTTAGCATGAGATACTCCATTTTGGTTGGGTTGGGTCTGTCGGGGCCTAGTGAAGGAACTCAGTCTGAAACAATGGATTCCATAATTTTTGTTTAGCAGATATTAAAGCTCTGATTTATGATAAAATGTTGCTTTTATTCTTAACTAACAACTTTAAAAAGAAGTATTTCATCTAAATATTCCAACATGTCTTTAAAGATGAGTTTATATTTTTAATTATCTTTTAATTTTAGGATATTTATTTATAGATGTGATCACAGTAGAACTCTGTTTTTCAGAGTAGTTGGATTTTACATGTAATCTTCATTTCATTGCTTTAAAAAGTAAGGTGATTTAAAGCTGAGCAAAGTCTTATAAAATTAATGGATATCTTTGAAGTATTGATTAGTTTTAAATCTATAGTTCTGTTAGAATCCAACCAGATAAGTGCTTTATTAGAAATTAATGACTAATTCTATGTCACCAAGACCAAAATTTCTAAAGAGCAAAACCAGAAAACCAAATATCAAATTTCTTGTTTTGTTTAAACATTCATATAGATAATAAATCTGTAATTTAGTAACATGTAAATTATGTAATATGTTATCTAAATGTTATTGTTATCAATGACATGCTTTTGTTGGTTTGGGTTCTCTGAGCAGCAGACACCAGACAGGATTAAATGTGCAAGAGATTTTGGGGGAAAAATTTCTGGGAGGAAAAATGGAAGGGAGTTAAAGGATGGGAAAGTCATGAGACTGCAATGTAGGAGACAGTGTAGAAAAGAGGGTGGGGGGAAGAAGAAGCTTTGATTGCAGTGCAGTTTAAATAAAGGTTTTGCCAGGCTGGTGGAGAGCACTGAAGCTAAAGTCGCTCATAGGAATGGGCTTGTCTTAGTATACCTGCTAAACTTAGTTATTGGCTGGGAGCATCTGGTGGGCAGTGTAGTTTTGGCACAGAGGTGGGTACATTCAGTGTTTAGCAGTCAATTATATTGCCTGAAATAAGAGATCTCAACAGCACATTTTTTTTTTTTTTTTTTTTGGCCAGGGTATGCCATTTTTAGTTTGTTAAGAGGATTAAGAGGATCTTCTTAATCTGTTAGGACATCTCTAAAATTTCTTGAGCATCTGTCTATTTTTCTATTCCTATGGAACAGAATTCAAACATGGCAAGATGTCCTGCTTCTGAGGATATAACTAGGAAAAAACCAGTATGAAAATCCATCATTGAAGTTATATTTCTTGGAAAAAATAACCAACTTCATAGGAGATAGTCCAGTTTAGCATAATATTCAAAAAGCATAAAAATAACTAAGGGGTGGTATTCTCCACAAACAGATCATGTTAGCAGGTCTAAGAGTCAGATATACTACATAAATGGGAAATTTAGAAGTAAAAACTTTGTACGAGTCTAAGGGAATCATCAGGTAGAAAAATCTCTGCCACTGGACTAAGATTCAAGGATAGGTCCAGTTCCTGGAAACTGGTTAGATAAGAGTAGGGCAGGACCACAGTCCCAGAGTGGAAATTAAATCATTTTCAGTGCAGAGATTCAGTGTTTCAAGAACAAGGAACAAAATTAGAGTTCAAGTATAAAATTTGGGGGGTAGGATAGACCAAATCTACCCTATGAACAAATCAGAAGCCCAGTTATCTAAACAGATCAGTAAGTAAAAATAATAGCAAGAGTAATTTGATCATGTGTCCCATAATGCTGGGCTCTGATTTTGTAAATTCTTCCAGCTTTAAGTAGTCTTAGAATTTAAGATGCTTCCAATCATTGTCCAGGCTGAAGCTTAGGAATGAGGTGGAACTAAATGACCACTTCTTCTAGTTCAGGCTGCTTCAACTTAACATTGTATCCTCTGCTTCCATCTCAGAGTCTACCACAGTGATGCTGAAAAACTTAGATGGAGTTAAGATAAAGACACATTTACTCCAAGTCTGCATATAACCTCACTGAATTGTCCAGATTGCTTCCAGTAAAGTTAATGTTCTAGCATCACTGATTTTCATTCAGCGTTACTGCAATGACAGCTAGTCTGTTCTGCTGAATGCTACAAGAGGGCTTTTCAAGTTTTCTACTTCAGCAGTACATCATAGGAGACTTGTCTGAGCTAATCTTGGAAATCTTCAATCAAGAAGTTCTAAACTGTTCACTAGTTATTTAATATCTAGAACTATGAGATTCAATGGCTGTACTATGTACTCATAGAATTTTCTTAGTTTATGTAGCATGATTGGAAAACATTCTTTTATTAGGTAGTTATGTTTGTGGAAGTTTTTACCAAGAAATTCAGCAATAATAACATCAGAAAGTTATTAGTATAAGAACTTCTGGTTAGCATAAGCAATTTCTTATACATTCTCATCGCTTCCAACTTTCAAAAATGCTAACTTGTTATTACAATAATGAAAAATAAATTCTAGGAATTATGAGCTATTTTACTGTTTATAAATATAATTTTTAAAATTTTGGATAATGCCTATATTATAGGAATTATTCATATATGTGGTATTGATTTAAATTATCCTCAAAGAACTATAATAACCCAGAAAGTCCCCTGTGATATATCTATCAATTTCTTGATGTAAACACATTCAAGAATAATTTTAGCATCAAGTGATTCTTTTTTAGTAAGTATAATAAAAAATCATATTTTTTCATTTTTATATTTAAAGTATGATTATTATAATTTCTGAATCAGCTAAACTTTAGACTTTAAGAAGTGGTGACTGCTCAGGTGAATAAGATCTGTTTGTTTTATTTTTCATAATTCTTCACATTCTATACTTAGCATAAAGCATTTTTACCTCTAGAGTAACTTCCTAAGTTTAATACAAACTTTTCTTTACTACATTTTACAAGTAGAAAATGATTTATGTTTTTTCATTTCTTAACGTAAAGCACAAAATTTCAATGAAAATGCATTATTCTAGAAATATCTCTCTACTGGAAAATTTCTGGATGAGTATCTCTCCAAAAGATGAAAGGTTGTTTAATAATGGGCCACAATGCCATTATCAGACAATCTGTTTAAGTATTTGCTACATGAAGAACAGCCTATTGGGTACAATTGATTTAGAAAAATGTGCTTGGATTTATTTCTGGGCTCTCAGTATGGAAGCCTCTCTGTACTGGGTGTGGTATATGGAAAAAGAGGAAGCAGAAATAATATTTATTAAAGATGATTACTAGAGTTTGAAACTTTTTTGTAAGTGCATTTGTTATCTTTTGCTAACTCCTCAGGAAATAAGAAGTTCTGACAAGATCTTTTATGATAATGTGCAAAAACCTACTTAACACTTGCAAGCAGAAAATGAGAAATTAAACAGCTTAGCTGTGAATTATTTTCTTTCGTAGAGCATTAAACATTAATAGGATAATATTTCTATTTAGAACCAAAAAACAGTATCTAATTAAAATACTAACATATTTATTCATGTGATTCATATAAATGTATTAATAACATTTTTCTTGATCTCTACAGAAAATGCTCTATTAGCCATAATTTTCTGCAAAAAAAAAAAAGAAACATTTTCATTTGTGTAAGCTTGTGATATTTCCTTAGGAAATGATTTTTAAAACATTACAGTATTGTCACCTTAAAGTCAGGAAGTATATCACCCCCTCAGGGTGATGAAAAGGGCAGGAGAATCACCTGTGTACAGCAGGTACTTAGATTGCTGGGAACCAGCCTAGGGAGATTCTGTCTCTTTCTGGTCTTGGTTGACTCACAGGCATCAATGCCAAGGGAGAGAACAAGTGAGACAACAGAGGTACATAACTACAGGA